>NC_050452.1:81567027-81857027 GCF_903995425.1 Onychomys torridus | reverse complement strand
TCACACAGATAAACAAGGAAACAGGGTTAGCTCATCCCTGTAGAGGAATGGTCCTCGAGTCATAAATATTTGGGGGCAGAAAGCTGTAATGGACACACCCTTGACTGCCTCCCTCCGCTCCTTTGGCATCCCTTTGACTAAAAGTTCTTTGGCCTGACCAAGCTTATGTCAACAGCACATGCTCACTAAGGACTTTGCTGACTCAGGAATTCCCTCTGCTCCCTACATTTAGTAGTGTCTATTGGTTGGCACTGGGTACATTTGATATGAAATTATATAAAATAAAGAAGGAAAGGAATTTACAGTAGTGAATGGAAATTTAATATATGTACCATGGCCTGTAATGAGTGACATGAAATAGGAAGCTGCTCTAGGCACCATTTTAGAAACTTTATAAAAAAAATAAGCTCCAAGGTTTTATGTGGAAATTCTCGCCAAACGTCTGGTCACCAATTGTAGACTAAAGTTTCTTGGTCCGCCTGGTCCCACCTGAGCAGCAGCTATTTTTTTTAAATAAAATAATCACTTAGAGGCTTAATACTAATTACAAACTATTTGGTCTATGGTTCAGGCTTATTGCTAGCTAGTTATTACATCTTAAATTAACACATTTCTATTCATCCGTGTATCACCGTGTGTCTTGTGGCTTTACCTGTGTTCCGTTACAACTTGCTCCCCCAGCGGCTCTCGGTGTCTTCCTGACTCCGCCCTTCTTCTCCCTGTCTCTCTGCTTGGATTTCCTGCCTGGCTGTGAGCTGTCTTGCCATAGGCCAAAGCAGCTTTATTCATCAACCAATGAGAGTAACCCATATGCACAGCGTACAGAAAGATCATCCCACAGCTGTTGGTGGAATTTGTTCGACTATCAATTTAAACTCAATATCTCAATATCATTCTTCTTAAGCTTGAAGAAAATTCACAATGTAACCCTGTGTCGCTAGGGATTTTCTACTGACTCCTGCTGTGTGCCATTTGTCGGCATTTTCAGGGGAACTGAAATGATGTCAATATCTAACTCACATTATAAAATTTATAAATTACATACACAATTACATACATTTATGTATATAAGTTACAGATACTTACAAATTTCATTTAATTTATATACTGGATACTTGATGCATATTGATAATATACTATAGCATTTTCAAACTGTTGAGTCAATATATTTTACCAATGATGACCAACATGATTTCTAATCAACAGAGATTATATTCAATAAATAGGCTTGATTTCTGGGTATAATTCACACAGTTCTTTATATTCTATTTTTATATCTGAAAGAAGGAACTGTTAAGTATAACCTAGGTTAGCTTTTGTTTCAGGGATCATACAGCTGCTAGTCCAGAACTCCAGCTGGTGGGTCTTAGAAATCAAGTCCTTGAAGGTCATTTTGAAAGTTCATTATCAGCTTTGATACTTTCGGTAGAGGGCTAGTATAAGCAAAGGCCAATGTTTCACATGTCAATAAACAAAATGTGCCTCTACAAAGATGTGCTTCTGCAGTCTGTTTTCAAAGGCTTTACCAGAAATCTGAAAATGGCCTCGCTTTGGGAATTTCCACTATGAAACTGTTTAAGAGCCATAAAAAGACAATGCTGTGTTTACCCTCCTTCCTTTTCTTTTTCTCTTGCTCTTTGTCTTCCCTTTCCTTCCTCCTTCTATCATTATTCCTTCACTTCCCCTTTTGATCTTTTCAATGATTAAAAGAATCAAAACAGAATAATGGCACTAATCACATTACCACTAAAATTTGGTCTATAATTATTTCCCCCAAAACTATGGTCATAGATGTTTAAGACAAAACTGTGACCATAATTGTGTAATATTAAGGAACTCCTCCATGAAGAATAAAAGGCTTTCACATAAAATGGTGCCCTGGGTCTAGTAACATAAGTCCAAGAAAATGTAGACTAATTATTGAGTTTTATGTTTCTGAAATGTTTTTATAAACTCACAGATCTATATCTAATACTAAGCTTTGTGATTTATAGATTAACTAGGTAGCCCCTGACCTTAATAAAAGCAATAAAATTGTTATGGCTTCTTTTGTGCTAATCAGAAAGTCTGCAAGTAACAATTAATGAACTCCAAGTCCATTAAAATTTATAAGGCAAGATATTATCATGTGGTTGTGGCATTGGGTGAGAGTACTGTCAGGTTCAGCAAAGGTTATTTCAGTTTTGTTCAAATGTTGCAGTTATAAAACCAAGACAACCTCTAGCTTTTCAGAGGCTGCTATCCACAGAGAACACCTGAGGTAAGAGTAGATGCTGGCTTGAGGAAAGCCAGCCAAAGATGCTTAAACTGCAAACAAACAAACAAAAACAAACAAGCAAATAAGTGTATATATGTATGTATGTATGTTTAAATTGTAAGCTCAGCATGACAGCACACAGCTCCAGAACTTAGGGGGTTAAAGGTAGGAGGACTGCAGGTGAGGCTAGCCTTCACTACATGTAGAGTTCCAGGCCAGCAAACAAACAATCAATTAACCAACCAAATAAACAAAACAAAACATAAAACCAGGTAATGACCAATATGATACTTACCTTAATATGACAGGTTAATTCTATAATGGTCCAAAGATAGAAACAACCCGAATGTCCATCAACTGACAAATGAACAAAATGTGGCATATCTAAACAATGGACTGTTAGCCACAAAAGGAACAAAAGACTGATTTGTTGCTAAATATGAATAGCCATTGAACATGTTATACTAATTAAAAGAAGGCATATGGGAGATCCCATATTATTTGATTCTATTTGTATGAATAGCCCAGAAAAGGGAAAATCCTTAGGGACAGAAAATCAACTAATTATTATCAGAAGCCAGGTAGAGGAAGGTAATTAGGAGTGAGTGTTAATGTATATGAGGCTTGCTTTTTAGAGATGATGAAAATACACTAAAATTAGATGGTGGGAATGATTTCAAGTGTCTATAAATATATTAAAAACTACTGAATTTTCTATTTTGAAAATGTTTCATTGGGTGAATGAAAAGAAATGTAAACCCCAAAGCCTAGCTTGTTGGAGGCACTCACAAAGCTGTGTGACCAATTAATAACTCTTCAGAGTTATCCATTTCCAAGAAAATGGAGAGTTCTTTGTACACACCTGTATGCAAAAACATCTTATTTTTAAACATAAGTATGTTCTATAGCACAAAGGGGTAATTCAGAGGCTAATATTAATAAAACCAGAAAGAGACTGTATAAAAACCATAATGTACCATGCCAGAGCAGCTCAATATGAACAAATATGAATTAGAAATCTTGGAACTGAGATGTAGTAGTTGTAATGATCTGTTTAGCAGATGGAGTAAATGTTATACTTGGCTCAACCTAAAAGAGCATTAATACATTTGAATAAAATAACAAGGAACTAATGGGGAAGAGAACATGAATGAAATACAACCTGACAGAGCTATTGAAAGGTATGAACATGCTGTCTTCACTGTGTTTAATAATTAATTAGAAGTGAGGAAAGGAGTAGAGTGCTAGAGCAAAAGAATCAAACCCCACAAAACCAGGCTGGTGAACAAAATGAAAGAGGCAATGAAGCTAGGAACTTCAGTGTTGTTTAAACATGGCAGAAATTTATTTTGGAAAAGAAAAACAGAGGAATTTGGAAACTGATTAAAGCATGCTGATGTTTGTGCTTTTTCAGTGAATTTATGATTTATTAAAGACCACTTATCCGTGAACAGAACCAGATCAAAGAGGAAGGAGGCATATCAAGACACAGTAGGTTCATGCTCTGGTCTGCACTGAACCTGCCTGAGTTCCCACAACCCTATCTTTAGTGTCTAAAGCTTCAGTGTAGCTCCCAAAGCATTGTTATGTTCTTGAACTTCAGGTCAGGAGAGAATGCTGTATTTAGCCTGTTGCTGATTCAATCAGATTGGCTACTTCCTCAGTATGGTTCCAGGAGGCAGTACAGGTCCCAGACAAAAAGGAAGGAATGTATCAGGTGTTTGGGGCAGTGTCATTTGGGTCCCAGGCAGTCCAAGCTTCCAGCGGTGTAATGGTCAAAGCTGGAGCAGAACCGCTTGGTGATGATTTCTGGGTAGAGAGTCAACCAGGCCAGTGGGGAGCAATATTCTCTGTCTCAGGGACCATCAAAGAAGACAAGAATATCAGGTCTGTGGTTTCATTTATGCTCAGATTCTAGAACCTTCCAGCAGACCTGCTGGGATACCAGGGAGGTTCTGGAGCCAGGAGAAGATTAAGAATATTGATCTTGGAAAATAAGATGACCCTGTCCTTAATGCTTCTCTGCTTTCCTTAGCCTCTGATGCCAGACTCTTAACTCCCAATTACTGATGGGAGATAAATCCTGACCCTAGGACCTACAAGGTGGAAAGAAAGAGCTAACTTGTGCAAGTTGTCTTCTGACTGTCACACATGAGACAGCATGCACACACCCCGACTTGAACATACAAAATAAACACACAAATATAGCTAAAAATGTGAAGTAAGATTTTAAACTACTGCCAGTTATTATTTCATTAGTATTTAGCTTACCCACAAGCTGTTGTGCCAACACACTACTGCTATTGTCTCTGGGTTCAACACATTGCCCTTCATGACCCCATGGTGCTTCAGACTCCTCAACAGCTCCTGGCAGCCTTTGTCTTTTCTTAGAAAAGAAAAAAATAATTCCTTCAGTATTCCTCCACATTTATTTTCCTGGTTCGGCAAGAAGACATTTCTCTATCTGCAAGGATATTCTGTGCAAGACTCAAGTGAGAACTTTTCTTTCATTTTAGCTCACTGGCTAAATAAAGAACTAAACTATCATTGTTTCTTGTAAAAAAAAAACCTGTTAAAGAAGAAAGCTAACAACCCATGCAGAGATTGCCTCTGTAGGGGATCTGAGGAGCTTTGTGACTCTCTCTCTCTCTTACCCCCAAGAAGCAGAGTCTGGCATGGAGACTATACTGGCTCATCAGCAACCACATAGAAAAGCCATCAGGTCCAGACTCAGAGACTTTCATCATGATACATCTAAGCCTTTAAAATGATCACAACAGCAAATAAAAATACTGACTGATTTTGAATTTCCAAAGGAAAGACTGATTTGAATTCCCCTAGACATGAGAGGGTGAAAACTCTGATTTGGAAAACAAAAATGAACGGGAAGTCTCATCCAAGTGTTATAGCTCTCCAAAGGCAAAGAAACAGAGCCATAGATACTCAGGGCAGACTCTTTGAATCAATGTGCATACTTGGGTAGAAGTTGGCACCCACACGAGTTGGGCTCTACTTGAACTCTCACTTGGCTTCCTCAAAGTATTGTTATTTCTAAGCAACTGGAGTACTTCCTTAAGCTCTTGCTCAGTGGGAAGTGTAATGCAAATATTTTCAGATGAGTCATCTCCCTTTATAAGTGGATTCCTAATATTTTGACTTTATGGTAGATGTGTGGTGTTTCCTAGATATAGAGAATGGAGGAGTACACACCAGGCAGACTACTATCTTTTAACCTGATCAGACACTCAACTCTACTTCAAAGTATAGGGTTTACTTTATTTTGTAAATAAAAGGAAAATATATTGCTTGTGTGATGTTTATATGGAAATTTTCTTTATTCTAGCTAGATATCCTTCCAATTGAAAATTCATTTCACAGTCAGAATAAACATCTATTCTTACATTCCTTATTATTCCTCTTTTTTTTTTTTCTGGCTTGATAGTGATGCTGCATACTTTGTTCCTAAGTCATTATAGAGACTCCTAGAGAGGATATAACACTCAGAGCATCCAGAAACTCTGGCATGCCTTGAGTAACTCCACCCTGTAAAATCCCGTGAAGCTATCTGTTGTTCTTCAGGGCAAGACTATAGCCCTGAAGAGTATAGCCTTGTTGCTTTACACAATCTATACCTATTTTTTTCATGATACACAAGTTTAGTAAATTAATAAGTCACGTTGGTTGCCATACATTCTCTCATCACTGGAAATGGTCTCTCTCTCACTCTTTCCATACATGTGGTTGCACATATGCTTGTGTATGTACACATAGAGGCTGCAGTTGGATAGTAGATGTCTTCTTTTTTTTTTTCCCCTTCAAGACAGGGTTTCTCTGTGTAGCTTTGCACTTTTTCCTGGAACTCACTTGGTAGCCCAGGCTGGCCTTGAACTCACAGAGCTCCTCCTGGCTCTGCCTCCCGAGTGCTGGGATTACAGGTGTGCGCCACCACCGCCCGGCCAGTAGATACCTTCTTAATCACTGTCCACCTATTTTATGAGACAATGCTTCTCACTGACCCTAGAAATCACCAGCTTGTTTAGACTGTCTGGCCAGCGAGTGAGCTCTAGGGATCTTTAATTCTCACATGGGAAACCTATATTCCCAATACAGATGACTCATGCCAATAGTTTAGAGGAAAGTGTAGCTAAAATAATGTTTAGGAAGGCTTAGAGGAAACAGAGAACACATGCATTCAAAAAGCACAAACTTGCCAGACATGGTGGTGCACACCGGTAGTTCTAGCAATTGGCAGGCAGAGGCAGGTAGGTTTTGGTTGTTTGAGGCCAATCTGGTCTATGTAAGTAAGTAATCTCCAGGCTAGCCAAGGGTACACAGTGAGGCCTTGTCTCAAAGAACAAACAGAAGAAAGAGAAGGAGGAGGGGTATAGGAGGAAGAGAAGTGGAGAAGGAGAAGGAGGAGGAGGAAGAGGATAATAATAATAATCATCATCATCACAAACTCTTTTTCACAGCTCAATTAAAAGCATTTTATAAATGAAATCAGAAGTCAAATCAATGTAGTGATGAAACGTCTAGAAACTCTGCAGTGGGCAAAGTATATCTCTCCTTTCAAAAGGTGGCAAGCTCCTAAATCTGGTAGGAGTATAGGAAGATTCCTACTGAAGTCTCTAGGCTTTACCGTCTGGTCTGTGGTGGTTTGAATGAAAATGGCCCCTGGAGGCGTGGCCTTGTTAGAGGAAGTGTGTCACTGCAGGTGGGCTTTGAGGTTTCAGATGCTCAAACTACTTGTGTGACTGTCTTTTCCTGTTGCCCGCTGATCCAGATGTAGAACTCTCAGCTCCTTCTCCAGCACCATGTCTGCCTGTGTGCTGCTGTCCTTCCCGTTGTAACCGTAATATACCAAACCTCTGAACCTGTAAGTCAGCCCCCGTTAAATGTTTTCCTTATAAGTGCTGCTGAGCTCATGGTGTCTCTTCACAGCAATAAGACATCATCTCTTCGATGAGATGAAGTTATACTAATCTTAATGCCTGCATTTGGTGTGTGCAACTTCTTGCCTCAAGCCTAATTAACTTTGAGAGTTTAGTTACCTCTGGGATCACTGAAGATGGCTAGAAATCCCCAAAGGTATATTCTAGTGCTCTCCTTTGGGCTCCTGCACAGTACCATCCTTCTGAAGGTACCTGATGAAATCACCACTGCTAATTATGTAGATGCTCTGCTCATGGTTCAACATGCTAAGCCACTTAATATCCTCAGAAACCATGTTGTCACTGGGCTGATGTCATAACAGGCTGTTTTTGGCGGAGTGTGAGAAATGCACTGAGCTAGAGCTCTGTGTCCTTCTTGGTTACTTCAGCTGCTCAGTGGCACTGCTGATGTCCCATACCTCACTAAACACATCTGCTCTGCTCCCTGACGACAGCAAGGGAAGCGACACACATTCATTTCCCTATTGCTCTCTCTTTTTTGTCCTTTCTGGAAAAATCCCTTGTCACACTTATTTGTTCTCTATTCAAATAATTCACACAAATAGATGCCCACAAATCTCTAGCTAGCAATTCAGTAGGTACAGAAACATTCTACCTGTTCAACTGTAAATTAACAGGGCATTGCAATGGAATACTATTGACGTTAGAGTCCACTTAACAGGGGTGCCTGCAAAGTTGGCTCAGGGCCATGAGAGAAGGAAACTAGATGACTAAGTGAACCACAAAGCTGAGAGAATAAAAATGAGAGAGTATTAGCTAGGCTACGGTGATGTGTAGACAGCGAAAGCAGTGCTCAGGAAGGCCAAAAGGTAAGCAAAGAATACATTTGCTTTGAAGCTCAAATCTGAGCCTTCTTCAAAGCCCAGCCCCCAAATCTTTCAGAAACCTCTCCTCTCACTTCCTTTCATCTAGTCATTTTCCTTTGTATGTGCCCCACCTTCAACCTATTGTAGTTATTTGTGAGCATATGCATCTCCTGTTACTAGGAGATGAGCTCACTATGGGTTCTACTGAATGGTGTTTCACATCCTGCTCGTTAGTAATCACAGCACTTTGCTTGTAATGGTGCTTAATTATGCTTGAAGTGGTTGAGGGTGCCTGGGATAAACAAACACATTTCCTGAACTAATGGAGTCGCATCAGGGGCTCTGACTAGTGGCGGGAAACATGTTGGTTCTAGATAAAATGGGAAGACTGGACATCTCTTTATCTGTTGGAATAACTTCTTGGGGATCAAGAGAGTGATCATTTGGTTCCTTATACTTCACTTATTTTATAAACATTGACTGAACACCTCCTTGCACCAGACACTATTTCCCACTTTAAAAGTTAAGCAAGCAAATGATTTGTATAAAATACTAGGGCATATGTGTATATGTGTATGTATATATATTAAAAAGAATAAGTCATTGGTTGACCCATAGACTAAGCATTATATTTAAAACTTCTTTTATTCTAACTAAGAGGAAACCTGAATGGATAGCTGGATTCTCCTAAAGCTCTGGGGACATTTGAGAATGTAGAGCCTCAACTTCAGACAAAGGAGATGGAGGAGACCAAAGTAGTATATCAGCGTATTAAATCACTTGTCTCCACCAGAAAAACTCAAAAGATCCCTAAGGTAAATTTCTCCGTTAAAAGAATGAGTCTAAAAAAAAGCGGACATAAAGGAATAAGACTCTGCCTAACAGGAAGAAAGAATGGTGCCAGGAAATACAAGTGAGCATAAAAAATGCAAAATACTCTTTAAATGATAGTAATATAATGTCCCTCAATAGTGGGGATTATTATATAATTATAAATGGTTGAATCAGGTCAATTAAAGACATATACTCTAAGACTTCATTTAAAGTACCAAATGATATGTTTTCTATAAGAGATCTAATTTTAAAAGAAATCTTGAAGATAAAATCATAAGATCAGTTCCTCCCTATTCAGGATTCAATGCATGGATTCAACTAACCATAGAACAAACATATTTGAAAAAAAATCACATTTGTACTGATCATGTACATATTTCTGTCATTATTTCCTAAACAATATAGTCTAATACCTACTTACATAAAAGTTGTATTTTATTAGGAACTGTAAGCAACTTGGAGATGATATGGGTTATATGGAAAAATGTGTAACAGCTTATGGGTAAATATGAGGTCATTTTATATATGGGGTTTCAGCATATGAGGATTTCAGTATCCACCAAGGGCCCTAGAAAAACGTTGTGTATTTAAGAAAGGAAGGTGACAGACAGCTATGTGTTGCAGGATATTTGTATGCACTGACACTCTGAGACTGTTAATAAAGTTTAACCTTGAATCAAGGAGGGGGGTGGTTAGCAAGTAGCTGACCCTTATTAGCCATAGAAGTTTTGGAGGACCCAGGATTCATATACAGAGACACAGGGAATAGTAGGGAGGAGTTGAGAAAGATTCCTGGGGCCTTTTGGCTCAGGGAAGGAAAGAGAGAGAAGGTCACTGGTCACTTTTCCTCACAGATATGTACCTATGTGTAAAGACTTAGGTCCCATCCACAGTTATAATTTTCATTTCTATACTGTAGTCTGTTACAAAACTGTCCCCAAATCAATTTATCATTCTGTTATTCTAATATTCTAAAGTTCATCCTATTAGTAACTCTGATGCTTATACTGTGACCCTCTGATTATATCTTCTTCCTTCCCCTGACTCCCCTAGAGGTAACCATGGCTCTACAGTTTGTATATGTTATCATGTATTTATTTTCTTTTATTGCATAACAAACTATCACAAAATAGGAGGATGAAAACACCATATTCATTAGCTCCTGGCTGTATTGAGGGTATGAGTGGGTGGGTGTACCTTAGCTGGGTCCTCTGCTGATTGACAGGGTAAAACAAAGAGTTCCTTGGTTGGGCTGCATTCTCATCAGAGGTCCCAGGGGCACAGGGCCCTTTCCAGATCTTGCAGGATGCCAGCCCAATTCATCTTCCGGTGGCCACAGGACTGAAGAAGTGCTGATTCTTTGCTGGCTCCCAGGCTTGAGGATGCCCTAAGCTGCTGAAAATCCCTAGCCATACATGATTTCTCATAGACTCTCTCATGATATGTCCACTTACTTGGGGCCAGATAAGAAAGGGTCTCACGTTAGCCTGCTATGATAGATTCTTGCCTAATGCAGCAAAACCTTGAGAAAACCAGTTCTTCGTGTTGACAGTGGTTAGGGCCCATGCTGCACAGATTATACAGTGGTGTAGCAGCTGCAATACACTGATCTACCTTTTAACCTCTTGTGTATGTTGAGATTGAATATACTTTTGAATTGCTGTAAGTGGGATCATGATGCATGGATTATCCTCTAATCTGGTTTTCTACACATTATGTTTTTATTCTGTCATGTTCAGATGTCGATCCCATCCACAGTTGTAATTTTCATTTCTGTGCAGTGGTGACATAACTGTCACCAAATCGATTTATCACTCTACTGTTCATAAAGATTTATTCTAGCTTATATTAGAATAAAGATTTATTTTAGTTCCAGTTTTTGCAGCTACAGAAATGATGCTATCAGCATCCTTACAGGTATTCTAGCTGTAAATATGCAATTTTTCAAGGATTAGAACCCATTGTTTATAGAGTGTCCAGGTAAGTAATCTTAAACATGTCCATCAATTAAAACTTCTCCAGTGATATCTCACTGTATTTGGATGCTACCTTTTATCTGTGACATCATCTCTTTCTTTGTCCATATTGTTCCATGATGTTTTTTTTTTTCTTTTTGTCTCCATGTCCACAGTTTTTCATTTACTTTCTTTCTTACAGTTTTCTTACCCTACTTCCAGAAAGTTCTTCCTTAGGGCCTGTGAATGTTGACTCTACCTTATCATGCAGTTAAACTCAGATACCCCAAGGCAGCCTGCTCTAGCTTTTTAAAACAACAACAACAACAACAAAAACAAAATTTCAGCCATTTAACATTTGCTTCCTGTCATAGGACTGCTTTAGTTATATTCATGGCGTCTGTTAAAACCACAGCTCTTTTCTTTGATGTTTTCATTGCCAATGTGCTTATTCCCTTCCCTGGACTGTAACTGCCCGAGAGCAGGCTCTCTTTCTCCTGCTTGCTGGTGCAGCTACAACACCCATCTGAGCTGCTTGGTTTTAACTGAAGCTTGACATAATCTGGAATCCCAAGGGAAGAAAGTCTTAATGGGGAATTGTGAAGATCAGGTTGGACCGAGAGCATGTCTGTGGGAGTCATCTTGATTCTTAATCGAGGTGAGAAGACCCACCCCTAGACCGCTGTAAGAGTGGGGAGAGACAGCTAAAAGCGGAGAAGTTTGGGCTTCTTCTCTGTCTGCACAAGACAGCGGCAATGAGGCTTTTAGTTCCTGCCTGACTTCCCACAATAACAGACTGTATGTGACCTGGAGTTGTGGGTTGGATAAGCCATTTTTCTTGTCAGGGTATTTATCAACAGAAAGAGAACCAGGGCCTAAGTGTCTGTGTGGCACATTCAAGTTTTCAAAAGCTGTTCTAGCAAATGGGTAAAGAAATTGCTGTGTCAGGATTTGCAAAAGTAAGTGGCATAGATATAAGGTCATGAGAGTGTGGAATAGCTTTCTGCAGAGTGTGGAAACTATCTGCCCAGTGGCCATCTTATCAGGGGTGCTGCCGGAAGCCAAAATAGAGAATTTTCTCTCTGACACTTCCAATTCTAAATTAGGAGGAAATGACATAAGAATGCTGGGTGAGTGATTCCAGGCAAGGGCTGGGGAAGGCTGTCCTCGCAGGCCAATCATTCGACATTTGTTGTTGACAGGTTTCCTGGCTCCCTAATTAGAACTGTAAAATTTCAGGTGAGTGACAGTAGCTTCACTGCTAATTCTGATTTCTGCAGCTGCAATCACTGGGCAGCTAATGGTGTAATTGATGGGTGCTGCCAGTTGCTGAGATGGATGGAAATTAATACTTAAATTACCATTGTTAGAGGTCATAATCACATTTCTAGTTGCATCCAAAAGCAGTGTACTTATATTGCCTCAGTCAATAAAATATCAGATAATTTTTGGGGAACAAAAATGCTTTTAATATACTAGCTATGGAATATTAGAAGTATAAATGTACATGCATACATTACATTTTAACCTTCAGTCTGTAATATCTTCAAGTTCTCTCCCATTATCCAATGAACAATCTTGTAAGAAAAACACAATGGGAAAAATCTATTAGATAAATCTTCAAGAAGAAAAAAAAATCTTTATTTGTATAAAGCACTTTGGATTTTATCTTGAAATTTTTATAGATGTTGAACTTGCCTGATTAGCAGTAATAGCAAATATTTCACCATGTTTTAGAGGCAATTAAACTTTCAGGAATCCAATTATAAGGGAGTATAACCAGCCTGTAGCTTCGAAATCTGTGAAGAGAACTGTAATTGTCAAAATTGGATGATGTTGCAGCAGTCTGACAGGAATTCTGAATGGCAGTAGCCCTGTAGCTTCCTTTTAATACAATGACAGTACCATATCCATCTTGTCCTGGTGAATATGAGAGGATGAAAGAGGTTGTATATTTTTTTCTTCCTACTTTTCTTCTTACATCTCTAACCATTTCCTTTTTAGTTTTCTTTATGAGTCATGAGAACACCTTTATTTTTACTCAACACTGTAATTTTAGCCACTGCTAAGCCCATAAACTGATGTAGGAGGTCTGAAGCAATGCCCAGGCATGAGTATTTATTTTTCAGTTGACTCTAATGTAGCAGGGTCGAGACCCTGCATTTGCACTATTTCCTAGGGAAGTCCATACATACATTCTCAGTATTCCAACAGTCATTGCACAGTGACACTTGGGTGAGTCATCAGTTCTAATCTGACGTGAATTTCACATTTGAATACATAATGCATGTTTTTTTTTCCCCTCTTTTTGGCAATGCACCAACGCTGAGCTCATCACTCACCGAGCCCCTCTTCCATTTGTTCCTGCTCTTTCTTTTGCTGTTCCTTCCTGTGTCGTTCCCATTTTGTCCAACAGCATACATAACCGACATTCTAAATGTTTCCTTGCTTTTCTCCTCACCTTAACTACTCTTGTGTAGCTAAAATACTCCCCCTTTTATTCATGAGATAACAAAAATTCAGGAATTTAAAAAATTATCTAGGCCAGTTTAGCCAATGAGAGTTGATTAAGTCCACTGATGAAAAAACACTTGTATTTCTGAAGCATTGTGTTTCTTCATAGGGCTGCACAGTTGTTGCTGGACTCCGGGAGAGCTGTTCACAGGGGACACACTGTTGATGGCGCCTTCTAGAAAAAGCAGAGAAGATTTGAGTCTTTGGTTTGTGAATTGTGAAAGTGACTTAGTTCTCATATGGTACAGAAGGGATCTAGTCGCTCTTGACTATTCCTCCAGACTTTGTTGTGAACAAGAGGAGACTGTGTGAAAGGTCTTTGTGAAAACATAAAGGCAGATAGAAATGAGAAATGCGGAATTGGCAGCAACCCTCTGCTGGCCACTGGGTCACCACTGCAAACATCATTATCGTATCGTGCAAGGTGTATGCTACTGTCAGTTACTTGAGGAGTCAGGAGTCAGCACGCAGGTCTCTCCACAGCCTCCAGATGCACAGGACTGTCCAGATGTATCTAGATGCTGTGTTTAAAGACATGATGAACAGATAGCTGGGGAGGCTGAACTTGACTGGCAGGTTGGCAGGCTGCTTAGGACCCTCCTGAAGGAGAAGTGTAAGATTCCGTAGCATGTTTTGTCCTGAGTCTGCAGGAGATGGGAACACCATCCTATTTGTTATATTTATTGGAGATATTATTATTTGTTTTATGCCATGTGGAAGAAGGGCCTGAGCTATAATCTATTGGTCATTTAGTTTTATGAAGTTCTCAAATGGGTGATCTGGTATTTTTCTGACAGAGAGGCTATGGTTCCTGAACACCAGTAATAAGCTTGTCATGTCATTTTCTTCTCCAGCCTTTTATTGCTTTTTATTTCTTTGCTGATATTACTTCTTCTCACCCTGCCCCCAGACCCCCACCAGAACCGACTTTGGCTTTGATTTTCCTCCCTTAGAGCTATGCTTAGGGGCAGCTTGAGTCATCTAACAGAACCAATCCTATGCTTTAAGAAATTGTTGATCTTTCATCTTTCATCCTAGGAAACTGCCTGCCTACTGCAGTCAGTGTTGTGAAGTCCTCGCAGCAAACATTACAGTTTAACTGGGCAGAAATAGGTCAGAGAAGCAGAGACCAAATGTCCATTTTGTAGCCACAATGTGAACAGATGGACGACCGGATGAGGTTGCTGTCCTTGTGGGACTTGGTTTTCTGTGAAATCTTCCAGGCTCTCTTGGTATAGAGGGTGGTACCTTCTTAATGACAGGACCAAGGTTGTCACTGTCCTGTCTGCCCTGTTACCACGCAGAGTCTTAAGCTGAAGAACTACATCCTACCTTCCCTTTATTTACCCACAAATGTGCTAATGAACCAACACCTCATTCAAACACCCCTGAATAGCTCTGCTCTAAATTAGTGACAAATGAGAGGCCAGTGGTGGCCACAATACAGAAAAGGTGAAACTTTTCTGCCCTCATGAGGAATAGGCAACTAACCAGGTAAGATAGTTCCAATCTATAGGTTGGCCCAACCTTTGCTTCTAAAGAGTACTAAGCCAGGGAAATGAACATAGTAATAAAACCAAGAACCAAGAGTACCATTAAAGAATAGCAGGTATACAAAGGTATTGGCCACAGCAGATAGTACCCAGGCTAGCAACGAGTTAAGTGATGAATGACTGTGGGAGGCTGGTGTTGTAGCTGGAACAACTGCCTAATGTCTTTCAACTGGATTGCTTAGCAAAGCTTCATTATAACCGTAATTGTGTGCTTGCACAGGCATACCACACAGAGGGAGTGTTCAGAGTAAAGGTATGATCATATTGCCCGCTGCCATGCCAATTACTGGATATTAATGGCAGGATGGCATGCATATGCCAGAGCTGGGAAGCAGAAGGTTAATAGACGAACAGCACCAGAAGAGCCCATTTATCAGTTTCTATTTATCTCTCCTTGGGAGGTGGCAGGTTTACAGTAAATACCTTCTGTCCTCCTAATTTCCTAATGATGGGGATAATGATGGAGAATGGTGAAGTCATTAACTGGGACAGGCTCTGTGCATCACTCTGTCAACCACATCTCCCCAAGACCTGCAATGAGAAGTGATGGGCTCCAGCTGTTCACCAGAATCCAGGCCCCTCCTCCCACCCTTTCCACCCTAAACTGCAGGCTCAGGGAAATGGTCCTCCAAATTGAGAGGAGGGAAGCCTAGGGTGAGTGGAGATGCTTGAGAGAAGAGAGACTGGGTACTTCAGATGGAGAGCAGCTTGGCCCTTTTCACAGAACCCAGAGGAAGAAGAACTGACCCATGCTGATACACCTCTCCAGTGGACCCAAGACCCAAGAAATGAGTTCAAAACTGGAAAAGCATCAGTTACTGAACTGAGTATGCCAGGGCGGGGGTATGTTAGCAGACTTCACCCAGTGCTCTTTTTTTTTTTAATTGAAAGAAAGGTTTTTACTTTAAGGTCCCGAAGACCAGTTACAGTGTGTTAGATGGGCTTAGGTGTGGTCTTCTGCCTAACAATAAGCACAGGTTGTCGATTTCAACCAATACTTCATACATTTCAACTTTTAGTTATTGCTGAAAAATGACTTGGCTTTGTCTCGGTCATCTACAGAGTTCCCCCAAAAGCTACAACTTTGGCTTTCTAAAACAGTATTCTGTTGGGAGAGCTTATAAACTATTCTTTATCTATATGTGTTAAGATTATTTTACCAAGCACATGATGGGCCAACCATGGCAAAATGTAGAAATACCTCCTAATGACATCCCAGGACCTGGGATGAAGTTGGGCCACAGCAATAGACTGAGAAATGGAAAACTGATATGAATGTGCCAGCCCCACTTCCTTCTCTCCCTCCCACTTCCTTCTCCTTCCGTCCTATAAACCTGCGTTCTAGTCTCCTCAGAATACAAGATGGAAAACAGCTCTTCCAAGTCCCTCAGTTTGATATTTCATGTTCAGACCCAGAGGAGAAAGCAAATTAAGCCAGTTTCACCTTTCTCTTTCTCTCCTCTCTGTCTTTTTTCCAGAGGAGAGTCTTTGGCTCAGTTTATTCTTATTTCAACTAGATAGTGGAATTATTCACATGAGTATGTATGGTGGAAACATCATGAACGTGAAGGTATGGGGCATCAACAGAGAAAAGGAAACTGTGGGCTATGAAGACTGCTCATGGGGTACCCAAATAAACCATTCTTTTATCTATCTATCTATCTATCTATCTATCTATCTATCTATCTATCTATCTATCATCTATCTATTTATTTTACACCCCTATTACAGTTTACCTTCCCTCCTCTCCTTCCAGACCCTCCCACTTCTTTTTATCTCCCTTCCATCCACTCCTCCTCCATTTCTATCCAGAAAAGGGCCGGCCTCCCATAGATATTGACAAAACATGGCATATCAAATTGTAGTAAGGCTAAGCACCTCCCTCATAGCAAGGCTGGACAAGGCAACCCAGTATGAGGAATAGGGTCCCAAAAGTCAGCAAAAGAGTCAGATACAGCCCCGGAGCTCCCACTGTTAGGAGTCCTACAAGAAGACCAAGCTACACAACTGTCACATATATGCAGAGGGCCTACATCAGTCCTGTACAGGCTCCCTGGTAGTTGGTTCAGTCTCTGTGAGCCTCTATGAGCCCAGGTTAGTTGATTCTCTGGCTTTTCTTGTGATGTTCTTGAGCCCTCTGGCTCATACAATCTTTCCTTCCTCTCTTCAGCAGGATCTGAGCTGGGCCTAATGTTTGACTGTGAGTCTCTGCATCTGTTTCCACCAATTGCTGCATGAAGCCCCTCTGATGACTGTTGGGCTAGGCACCAATCTATGAGAACAACAGAATATTGTTAGCCATCATTACACTGACATTTTCCCCCTCCAGTCCTGTTTGATTCTATCCTTGGTCTCTGGGCCATCATCCTCTGGGTCCTGATGCTCCAGGCAGTGTTGGGGGTAGGTTCACTCTCATGGCACGGGTCTCAGGCTGGACCAGTTATTGGTTGGCCACTTACACAATTTCTACGTCATCTTTACCCTAACACATCCCATAGGCAGGACAGATTGTAGGTCAAAGGTTATGCACCTGGGGCTGGGGTGGTATCCTGATTCCTCCACTGGAAATCTTGCCTGGTCACAGGAGATGACCAGTTTAGGCTACATATCCACAATTGCATTAACCCATTCTTGATGGCAGGGAACAAAAAAAGTCTGATTCAGATGGATCTCACGAAGTTAACTTCATCACTAAGTAATGTTTGTACCAGGGCAGTCATACTTAAGGACCAGCTGTTTGGAGAAGCTGAGTGCTGATGGCAGTGGGGTGGACAAAGGATATTTAGAGGTGCTCCTTGAGGAGGTCCTTTCAGGGTGAATCCTGCAGGGTAAGAGGGAGTCAAAATGGGGATTTCTTGGTAGTGTGTCTCTGGCAGGGACTGGAGTGTTCAAAGACCCTTGAAACCCCAGATGATTTTTGCATTTGGGCTCATTGTCAGAGATCATGATTAGGGGAATGTTTTGTAACTGGTGAAATTTTTGGATAAGAAAGCCTATGAAAACATCAAGCAAACTTAAAGGGCTGTGATTATTTATCTCTCCAGAAATCAAGGTATAGGAGTTTTCTTTTGTTTATTACTTGACATTTATCATTTCTTATCTCTTAGTATTTTTTTATTTGTGATCTATGAGATCAATAGAAGGTGTTTTTATTTTTTTAAATTCCATTTTAAAAAAGAATATATTGGATATTAGAGAAAACCAAAAAAATGCTGATGCTTGCAATAAATCAAAGAAAAACTTACTGTTGACTAATTGAGATGTCTCTGTAAAGTATCATTTAAATAATAAATCATTCATTGAGTTCCTCATGAAATGACACTTCCTTTAAGAGTTGGTTCCATGGTCAACATATATAAGCTATCTTCTTTCAGGGACTAGAAGAGGCTGCTTTATTGATATGTTTATATTCTAGAACTTAGACTGGTTTAAATATAGGCAAATAAAGAGCTATTGTATTGATATAATGTAGTAAACATCACTGGGTGGGGCTTGGAAGTTAGCTACTGAAGCATTTGATGTGGATTTGGGATAAAATCAGGGATTAGTTTCATGTGACCATTAATATTAGATAGGGTTAGATAGCACTTGTAATGTTAGTGAAAACGTTACTGTGGATTATTTACTTTGTGGCTCATCCCATGATCAGTACTTAATCTTTGGTTGCCCTCACTTGGTTCCGGGACCTGTATTTAGCAACACTTAGCAAATAACAACTGGAAAGGCACATCTATGGTAAAATACTATTAGCTAAAGTAAATTATGAGAAAGAATACAAATAGCATTTGCTTGGCACACCGTTGAGAAGTTTTGAATGAGAAAGAGGCCAGTAAAAAGTCTAGGAAGTGTATGATAATTATTAGAGTTTTATCTCTTTCTTCTTTTCTGGAGGGGAGAGCCAATTGGTTTAGAACTAAGGACATTGAGAAGAATATAAAAGGTAGAAACATGCAAAATGGTCAGGAAATGGTATAAAATAAAGACCTTGCTGGCTCTGTGTGGAGTTTAATGGCCTTCATTCTAAGAGCCTGTGGTTTTATCAATTACACACTGGGAAAATAGCACTTCCGAGGACTCCCTGAGTATTGGATATAATATGAATAAAGTAGTGGGAAATACCATCTCAATAATAAAAATGTGCCTCTTGAGGTCCATCTGCTGACAGTGGAATAATTTCCCTGAATTGTTCTTGAAATTTCCCTTTCAAAGAAAAGTGAATAAGGTACCCTAATTGTGTTATACAGTGACATATTAATCTTCTTCTAAGGGAAAATAGTGTTTGGTGAGAATACATTTGATAGTTTCACCACAGGCTTGAACACCTCCCCACAGATATCATGCAGCCATTTATTGTTTGTATTTTTCCCAAGTCTTCTGTTGTCTGCATACATGAACTGTATCCAAACACATGATAAAAAGCAAAACAAAACAAAACAAAACAAAAATACTCAAAGCTTATTTTGTGGGATGTTTTTTACTTGATACTCTTTCCTGCCTACAGATGGGGGATTTCCACCTGGGCAAGGCAGGGTCGTCAAAGTTACCAGGGCAACCATTCAGGCTATCCCTGTGCTTCTCTTGGGCTAGAGACACTTTTAGACACATAGGAAGAGTCAATACCCATGAGACCCTTTATGAAACCCCAGGATTAAAGTGCTGATGAGACTATGTCTCCATTTGTCTTCAGAGTGCCAATCACTAGCATTCTATCTGTATTCAGATGATGACAGTTTAAAGGGCTCTGTGGTATGCTACCCAGGTCCTCCTTTGGAAACAAAGGGCTGCTTCCAGAAGAACCTTTGGTAGGTAGCTCTCAGTTGACATTCCCGTTTAAGGATGACATTGGTAGGAGAAGTCAGCATGTTAGAGTTGATGTGTAAGGAAGGCTGAGATCTCACTGTGTTAGACCTAATACTATTGTCACAAAAATACTCGAAAGATGATTTGCAAGAGGAAAGATTTATTTTAGCTCATGATTTTAGATAGTAGTTGCCTGGCCCCATGCACTTGGGTGAAACACCACTGTGACCAGAGTCTGCGAAGGAAGAAAGACAAATGGGAAGGAAGAGGAGTTGGAGACAAGATACAGCACGCAAGGACACACTCCAGCGACTTACTTTATCCAGCTAAGCTTTATGTACTAGTATCTAGGACCTTCCAAAATAATAGAAACACTATCTGGGTATCAAATGTTTTACATGTGAGTTTTGGGGGAATACCAGATTAAACCATAAAGCCCACTACCAGTTGCTCTTGTGGGGGCAACTTAGACTATGCTGCTGCAAGATGCCATCATCGCTGGAGTACTAGGATGACCCTCTGTAGGAACATTGTTACATGCTGGGTCTTCTGATGGGAATGGGCTGATAGGGTTCCAAACAGCCATGGCCAGGTGATGGTATTTAACCCTCTGAAGGCTGAGTGGTCATGATTATTGTAATGTATGAGTGTGGGGAAAGGAAGAAGAATCAAGAATGACTCCTAAGTTTCCCCAATTCCTCCATGCATAACAGATCATTGTGTACAGACAATTTATTCAACATCATCAGGTACTCTGGGGAAGTGGTACCTGACTTCCTGGAGCATGCTTTAGAAGAGATTGAAAGTACAGGGTTGAAAGTGCAATTTGTAGTAAAAGCCTTATTATGACAAATGATCTTATTCCAAATTCCAAGTTTGATGCATTGACTAATTTTACTTTCTCAGATGAAATAAATCTTTAAGTACTGATGAAACCATGCATTCAGCTAATTAAAACACAGTCAGCTACTTCATTTCTAGTTGATCTTTAAGTTTTTATTTTTGTTAATTTTATCTTTAAATAATTATTCAGGAAGAATACCTAAAGGTATACAGAAAATTAAAGCACACAAACAAAACTACTCACCTCACTCTTGATTCTTGAGACCCATCCCCATAAATCAGAATGAATCAGATAGTTTTAAAAAATAGTTGGAACTAAATAGAAAGTAATCACAGAGAGCTAGTGGCTTTTAAAGGAGTGTGAGTTCTATCTGGGGCTGGAGAAGGGGCTCAGCAGCTGAGTTGGTCTTCTAGGGGACCTCAGTTCAGTTACCAGCAACCAAATTAGGTGCCTGTCACTCCAGCTCCATGGGATCTGGCATCCTCTTTTGTACTCTGAGGTACCCATACTCTCCCTCTTATATACACACAATTAAAAAAAGAACCAGATCTTTTTATAAGAAAAAAAATGCTTTAGAGACACCCTTGCTTAATCCTTTCTTTACATCTAGGAAGGCTGAGGTGCAGAGCTTAATAACCCATGTGGCAGATTTGCAACAGAGCCCTATCTCCTTGCTTCTGGCTCTATTCATCTCACAGGACATATTTCTACTTTTAGTTCACATTAAACAGTGTAGCCAATCAAAAACAATATGGAAACCTTAATGAGCCAAGGGGATATACATTTGTGATGAAAGAAAAGAGTTTTGAAGTTTTTTTTTCCAATAAGAGACATAATAATATATCAACTTGGTTTATTTGAAAATGCAATAAGAGACATAATAATATATCATCAACTTGGTTTATATGAAAATGCAAGGTGAAGGAACTCGGGGAAATCAGACAAGTGTGAGGATACAGGTAACAGTGGTCTTCTACAATGTATCTCCAGCTATTCAATCAGTCATGTATTAAGCCAGACTCTGCAGTAGCTAATGAAAGGGTGTCGATACTCCTTGACTGATAACATGTTTCATAATCTCACTGAATGGTTAAACATGTGAGGTCTAGTGTAACTGGCTAGATTGTTAATCTTCATAGGATGATGTCTGTCTTGGTTACATTCCCCTCAAACCAATGGAACAGTGTGTGGTATAGAGTTAGTGTTCCATAAATATTTATCTAACTAATTACTATGTAATCACTACATACATACATACAGACCTACATACATACAGACATACATGGAAGAGAATCTAAATTCCCTGGGAACTTGGAACGAGAACAGATACAGCAGGGTGTGATCATCTGGGGGAATGTCACAGAAAATGGCAGCTGGGATAAAAATAGTGGGGCCACTGAGAACACAAGGAAGCAGGAGATGTGTTCATCATGTTGGGATGGAGGACAGTGGAGGACACACAATGAGGGGAACATGAGTAACACCTGTTCCTGGCACTAGCTGCTGAGTGTGGCTGCAGACCTTTGTACCTGGAACAGTACAAGGGTACTGTTTATAAGCTAAGTCTGACTTTGAAGTACTTCTTGGATGACATTGGCTCTGAAATTAGGAAGATCCTGAAATAAGAGACTGGACAATGACAATAAGGCCTTTGAGTTTCGCTGAGGGTAAGGGCCATAGTCACTGGAGGAAATGTGTGATACAGGAAGTATAGACAATGAGAAGTCATTCTCCCTATTCCCTGGCCTCTTTGCCTAGTCCTGAGCTCCTGGGAAGTGCACGCCCTGCCATAACTGACTTCATTTTGGTATTTGGCCAGGTGCCACAGGTACACAAGCTTGTTTGGAGAACAATGTATCAAAGATTGGGGGAAACGGATGAGCACCATGGATTGGACAGCCTATGATTATTTGAGATAATACCATCAGGGGTTGAAGAAAAGTTAAAATATTTTCAAAGATGAAGCCTTGGGGCAATTGCTGTAAATTAGATTTTTGAAATTATTTTGATATCTGCTTATGTAGTTCTCAAGTGCAGCACGCTCCCGATATTAAGGCATTTTTAAAACAATGATGAGAGGAGAAAGGGTAGGGAGTTACTTTAAAATATTATTCATTCACTCTCTGTGTGTATCCATATCTTTGAAAGCCTCATAAAAGACTGTGGGCTGTGAATTACTAGGAACAATAAAACCTGTCTCAGGTAGAAGACATAAATATCATTCCCTCTGTGGTTCTGGGTCCTTCAGGTTGCAGGCCATTAGTACAGGAATGCCAATGCCCAAGGAGGTAACAAGAATGCTTACATTTAATAACTCCAGACTGCAGAAACAAAAATCACCATGGCCAAGTTACATACAGCTCCATATAGCTCATTCAGCAGCTGCACACTTCATCCAAGCATCAAGTATGACATAAATCCAGCTGCACACGAGAGAAGATGGTAGAAAAACATCCGTGAAAGCTGGGGAAGGGGAAATCACATCAGTCGCCAGGCAAGCAATGTGTGCATTAGTTTACAGAAAGGCAGAAGGTTTCCAGGAAATCAGATGGAAGCAGAAATAGACTTTTATCTCTATGGTAATAATGTACAAAAGGAAACATTTAAATATTTCAGCTATTAAGATAGAATCTCCTGAAAAGAAATGGGAAACAACTTCTTTTTGTTCCCCCCAACACACCCAGCCAATGAAGCTCTGAGCATCTATCTGGGATGTTATCCCAGATGAAATGCTGCCATCGATGGTCTGTGGCCAGTTGCTGGCTTGTTTCTAAACACAAACTCTGCTTCCACAACCTTGATTGCAGTGAGTTTTAAAGAAAGATGGGTGAGATATGTGGGTTATCTGGCTGTGACACCTATCATCCCATTGATTTCCAGGGTTGATTCCACTGATGTGCCTGGTTAGGTGGGTGTCCCCTTTCTCCCTCACCACTCCATGCTCCTTGACTTTTCTGGAATAGGAGAGGCCCTGTTTTTGAATAAGGGTACAGGAGAAGCTGCACTCCCTTGCAAGGACATCTAAACAAGCTCTCTACCCCTGAGGAACTGAGCATTCTAATTTTAGGCATGCTCTTTTAAAATTACTTTTGGTGAATAACTGACATGCCCAATTGCTGTCATTCTTAGCTAATATATGTCAACTATCAGGAAATAAGGACCAAAGATGGTATCAAGAGAAATTTTCAAGTTATTTCACCCTGTTTATCTTGGATCATAGTACTCCCAATTAGTAAAGTATCCTTGGAAATTCTAGGTGCAGAGTTATTAAGGGTACAAGGCAGGTCTTCCTCTTCCTTTGTCCTTAATGTTGTGTGTGTGTGTGTGTGTGTGTGTGTGTGTGTACTTGCATATGTGCACATGTATGTGTGTGTGCATGTGGAGGTCAGATGTTAGTGTCCAGTGTTCTCCTTACTTCACTTTGTACGTTCAATTAACTCAGAGCACACCAATTCAACTAATATATGTGGTCAGCTTGCTCTGGGGAATTCCCTGTTTCTGTCTCAAAATGTTGGGATTACAGATGGGCCAACCATGCCTACTGGAAATTTATGTGGGGACTGAGGACCAGAGCTTCTGATCCTCACTCTTGTACAGCAAGTAATTTACCAACTGAGCCAGGGCCAGCCAATGTCCATAAAATTAAAAATTTATTTCAGCAATGCTATTCAACTAGTGGCTTGTTTCATCTGTAATTTTTGCTTCATATCACTGAGAATGATATTTTCATTATTGTGAGTATAGCAGTCCACTCCTTTTGTTACCCCCACTTACCGCAAAACCCACACAATTTTAAACTACTGTGTTTCTCCCAACAACAAGGGGGCCTTGAAACAGGGAGTTCTTACCACAAACCTCAACAGACTGTACACACTCTGCCATTCCAGAGGTGACCACTGTTATCCAGCAACTCTGTTATCCAGCAGTCTTATAACCAATTATTTCTTGTTCCTTTTGGTAACATTTAACACAATGTGAGTTCATGTGGATTTAGCCAAAGGTATTTTTGCCTGATATGGTAACTGCCTCGTGCTCTCACTAGGTGCTGGGTTACCCCTTCCCACAATTCCAGCTGTTCTTGCTGTACATAATTCAAAGATGCCTCCTCTCCAGCTTATAATTCTTTAAGGGTGGACCAATTTTGTGTCAATTTGATCCTTCCTTTAGGAGTATCTGAACCAGGGAGGTTTCTCACCTTCCTGGGCTTCCATTTTTGTTGCCATTGTTGTTCTGATAAAACATATTTAATATGTAATAATAATAACAATTATTATTATTCCTCAAAGTAACAGTACAAATGTAGTAGCCCTGTATTCAGCTGAAAAAGGAACTGAGCATGGAGAAAGAAACTGCCATTTTGTGCATACACTGGAAAACAGAAATTCAGTATGCTTCTGTTTTTAAGAATGGGCAGTTATCAGATCATCAGAAGAATATGATTAATATTAATAGCACATAAACAATCATATAATTGAGTGGGTTCCCACCAAACTCAAGTTTGTCTTGTATCACACAAGACTTGTAATTTTAGTAAGCAGAACAGGCCAGTGAATCCTATAGAGAACTAAGAGCTTAGGATGTATCTTTGTGGTAGGCAATGGTTCCCATGATGTGATAATTACCTCTTTAAAATAGTTTGGCTTCTTGGAAAGATGTTTCCCTTAACTTAGACAAAAAGCAAAGTTTATTGCTTATTTTACTGTGATTGGAGCCAGGTTTCACCAAAACTTCTGATAATCATATGAACATGTTATGAAGAGTTAAAATTAATATACAGAGGGGTACATAACATTTGAAAATATTTCCCTAATGTGATTGTTTTTGTGCTTGGGGAATGTTCTGCTCATCTGAGCAGAGTGTGAAGAGTAAAAATTGAGCAAATTTAGACACAAATGATGCAAAACCTCTTTTAAGTATTGATATTTAATAATGTTTTGATAGAATGTTCATGACAATTTTAAATCTCCTTTGTTAACTGCCATGGCCCAGAAATATGAATATAATCAAAGTCTGATTTTCATTTTAGTTTTATTATTTTGTAATCATAAGGCATGTCTTTAAATCTTAGATTTTTTTAAAAAAATAGGTGTTATAAGTCTGACATAATTTATATTTTCTGGTTAATTATATATTTAATAATTGTTTAATGGGGGAAGAATAGGACATAGATGTTAAATTTAGGATACTTAGTATCTTCCAAGATATGTACATATATATTGCTAAACCAAGCCAGCCATATATTTTCAAATGCTCCTTTAGACAATTTGATATATGGTTAAAAATAATCTAAATGGTGATCAGTCTAGAACATTCTAGAGAAGTTATAGGAAGAATCACTATAAACCACAAGCTTAGTACTCACCTAGTACGGATCTGTTCTCTCCGACTACATGCTTTGTGTGCTGAGCTGGGCAGAGGCATCATATCATTTCATGCAGCAGAAGCATTATGTACTCTTAGGGGACTGAAGTCTAGGGAGGAAGAGGAGCAAGGCACACATGCGTGCAAGTGCACACACTGTGATGAGTACTATACAGTCAAAGGGTGGTGCTGTAATTACAATTACAGACTGGTGTGAAGATGGAGACCTACTTTATTTGGGAAAGTCAGGAAAGATCTCTCTGATTTGATATCGATGCTAGGATGTAAAGAAAAAAAGACTGTACAAAAAGAGGGAAAAACATTCCATGAAGAAAGAAAACCCCAAGAAAGCCTGAGGGGGAGAAGACCTTGGCAGGTTCCCTAGGTCAAAAGATAGTCAATGGCAAGGAGCTCTTTGCAATTGATAGAGAAGGAAAATCAATTTTCTTCATTAGAGTGAGTATATAAGTCACACTTCAGGACAGGCACTATGCTTGGGAGCAACTGGCCAACAAATCAGATTATATGTTCTTCCGTTTTGTTTCATTTTGTTTTTTTCCTAAGAAAGAGGAAGAACATGAAGTTGGTTGGGCAGGGAGGTGGAGGAGGATCTGGGAGGAGTTGGGGGAGAGAAAAGAAATAATCAAAATGTGTTGTATAAAATTAGATTATAGTATAATTACATCATATCTTCCTCCAAATTCTCCCATATACCCCTCCTTGTTCTCTTTCCAATTTATGGCCTTTTAAAAAAGATTGTTATGGCATTCATATATGTACACACACACATACACACACACACACACACACACACACACACACGTTCCTAAATATAACCTGCTGAATAATGTTACTCATACAGATATTTTCAGGGCTGACTAGTTGGTATTGGATAACTGATTCTTAAAGAATAAATAAAACATTAAAATAAAAACTTAAAAATAAATAAAAGTTAAAAATCTCACATTGTGCCCAAAGCAGAGAAAAGGAAATTTGCCAATAGGGCTAGAGCTGAGAGGTCAGGGAAGTAGGACTGGATGAAGAAGAAGGAAGAGCTTTGTCCTGATCTGTCTCATTGCCTAGACTGTTAGTGTCTTCCTTTGTATGTAAGGATTTGAATGGAAACTTTTTTCATGAGTATATGTATGATGTGATCAAGTGTAGTTGAAAACTCACATGACAGTTATCCCACGGTTTGGTATTTTTTTGAGACACACACATATTTTTGGTAGAGAAGTCAAATCTATTTATAAATACTTCATAGGATATCCTTTTATTTGTTTTTTTGTTTTTGTTTTTGTTTTTGTTTTTGTTTTTGTTTTAGTCACCTTGACCCAAGCCAGGATTAGCTGAGAGGCGGGACCCACAATTGAGAAAATGCCTTCATAAGACTGACATGTAGAAAAGGCTGTGTACATTTTCTTAGTTGGTAGTTGATACGGGAGGGCACAGTTTAGCAGAGCAGGGAGACAACCTACAGAATAGGAGAGGGCACAGACCATTGTGGGTGACGCCACTCCTGGGCAGGTGGTCCTGGAATATAGATGAAAGCAGTCTTAGCAAGCAATGAGGAGCAAGGCAGCTATACTTCAAATGGAGGGTTAATACTAAAATATATAAAGAACTGCAAAAATAGAACCCTTCCTCCCCACCCCAAACTCCAGAACTGCTGATCAATAAACTGTGCAATATCTGTATTGCTTCTAAAGCTCTAGCTAGGAGGCTATTATTAAAAAACATCCTGATTTGCACTCAAGGTTTGCAAAACATCATCTGCAAAACGATCCTATTGAAAGTAGATTTTGAAAGTAGGTCAGAGTCTTTAGGGGCTTTTGGGTAAAATAGCAAAATGAAAGTTAAATATGCTGTTCTTATGTTCCATGTGGAAACCTCGATGCATCAGCAAGAACGTGTTAGTTCCCACACGAGATGACAAGTGGCTTCATGGTGATACTGAGTTAGCTTGTTTTAAATGAAAGAATGGAGTTGGTCATGGTGGGTGAAGAAATGCAGTAAATAATTTACGTTCTACCCTATAAAAGAAGAAATGTTTTATACCAGAAGAAACTAAATATAAGACAGAGAAATAGACATATACGTATATACGATGGATGTGTATAAGGTACATGTATTTTCTCTGTAAAGAAAAGATATTTTATTAAATCACAAATGTATAGTTTATGTAACTGGCTATTTGCCTGAGTTCTAGCTTTGTCCATGACCTTGAAGTAGCTACACAGCACGAGTGTCAACTTGTCTGGTCTACAGTACACAGTTTTCTGTTGTATAAGAAAAAGTCATACGCAGTACTGGGAGGCCCCCTTTCCTGTCATCTGCTCATACCCCATGACTTTTTGGCTAGGTAGGGTATTTCTCTGAGTGACTAAGTCCCTGTCCTGGCTTTTCAGGGACACTCTGAGCTCATGCATCTGAAGTTTAGAGTACAAGTTTAGAATAGTCCTGATTTTTCCTTCACTCTTTGGAGGTGCAAAGAAGAAATTATACACACATGCTGTGGTCATGATTAACTACAGTGAACAGCAAGGAGACCAAGAGACCATAAGTTGGTTTCCATTAAGGGGGAATTTTACTCCAGGGGCACATTACCGTTAAGTTCCTTGCTTAACAGACTTGGAGTTTATGAGGCTCTGACCTTGTGCTGCTGATTTTCTGTTACAGAACCTTCCTCTGTGCTGAGTCCTCTTATTTTTTACCTGCCTTGGGTATAGAGAGAATAAACAAACTGTTAGGAATTTTGGGAATAAAAACTGAAGTTTTTAAAAACACACTGTTGTTAAAATCCATTCCCTGATTCTCTTACAGCTTTATCACACATCCCACAGAAAGTATCTCAATAAAATATGTAAACACATCTTTAGTGCTGTCAGCATGTACATTTTCTGAACTAATTTTTTTAAGAAATTTCATGAGCTAGGTCATCCCCCAATTTCACAGACTAAACCCCAAAGCAAAGATCAGGCCAAATGTCCTTCCTGCATACAGGTAACAGCTGTTGGAGGCAGAAATGGTTTTATGTGTGAATAAGGTTATTGTTCACAAAACGCTGTTTCTTTTCTTTAGCAGCATTTTAAACCAATCATTTTTACAGTATTAAATACAAGCATAATGAGGGCACAGATTAACCAGACCAGTAGCATACATGTTTGTCTTTAAGGTATTAAAATCTCTATGGTATATTTATGGCAATGATTAAACTCCTGGTCAGGCCAAAGGGTGAGAATCTTAAATGACTCTCTTCCTGCCTCCCATTATCTACTTGGAAAATTAACACTAATGGGGGAAGCATAGAACAATAAGCAAGTTTTTTACATGTGAGCTGAAAAGGAAACACATCGACTATGTTAATGTAGCTTTCAATTTATGGTGACATTTACTGAAAATATTCTGCAGTATCTGGCGAAGTTAAAAGAGAGGTTGTTCCCCAATTAACCAGAGGATCAAAGTGTGAAGGTTTGGGAAGGAAGTAGTGTCTTTCTGACTTGCTCTCTTTCATTTGTAAGATGTGAAATGTTTGGAAAGGTCAGGCTTTGAGTGGGCTAACCTCTACTACCTCTAGAATGCCTGCTAACTAATGAGCACCTGCTCATCATCCTAACGAATGCATTTATGAGGAAAAGAATGAAACAGCTTCTCACTAACTATGGCCAATAGTGATACTATATAGAAGCAAAGTAATTATTACCTGCTGTACTTAAAATATTCAGTCCATTACAAATTACAATTTTTTTTTACTATAATGTGTTTATCAAATAGTTAGGTTGTTTTATCTAACAATTGATTCAATAAATATTTATTGATGTTTTACTACGGGATGCCACACCCTGTTTTCTATAGACTGAAGGGAAAATTATACATGAAGACTCTGACTTCATAGAGTTGTTACTGTGGAATTATTGAGACATGCTGAAGAACATTCTTCTTTGGTATCCAGTGCTCACTCTTGTGGCTGAAACATTGACTTTTCTAACTATAGAATCTGGAGTCAGAGAAAACAATGGCAAAGATGCTAACACCCACCCAAGCACTGTGTGAGCATTCTCCATGGGAAACTTCAGGAGCAAGCTCTAGGTCACCCATTCTCCTTGACTTTCATGTCACTTTATGCAAAAAAGTTGCTGTCTTGGTTTCCAGTACAGTTCCAGGAATGTGAAATAGAAGAAACAAAGTCTTTGAGAAGAAAACTATAACTTCTATGCTGTAAGTGCTTTTAATGCAGGTAGCAAATAAAGTTTAACTAAAAATAATGGCCCTAAAAAGCAGAGTAGGAATAGCTGACTTTTTTTCAATGATATCTATGGATAGTGAATGCCTATTGCTGAGTTTCAAAGAATTTCATTTCATTCCTAAAGAAGCTTGGAAACTCAAAATAAAAAAAAGTCTCATTTTAGGAGATTCATTTTTACATTAATATATTAATGCTTTGAGAAGCCCTGGAATGTAGACAAGTCTGTAGAGCAGTATTTCTCAATCATTACTGATCAATAGGATATTTTTCTACCATGTATCAATAATTTATAATTTGAAAGAAACTCTTCTGTTCTGAAGGATGAACTCTTGATTATCACAGAAGGAGAATCCTTTCAGATTTGCTAACTTTTGGATTTCAACATCCTGAGGAAGTACACAGTTATAGGGATGCCCTTCTCCACTGTGTTTTTGTAATGGGTACAATCCAAACCTACTCTGGCTGCCATCTTTTTCTGCATTTCCAAGGTCAGATATCTTCATCTTCTTGTCATCAAACTAGAAGCCTGAAGTGGGTGTGAGTTCATCCAAAGTAAAGCAAGTGAAGTTTCATAAAGAGACAAATGCCAAGCAAGACCTTGCTTGTCCTTGTCAACTTTCTCCTCAGAGTAACTGAAGTCACCAATGTACCATTCAGCAAGCAGTTCCAGACTCTGAGTCAGGTTCTCCTCTATGAATATAAAACATTTTCAAATCCTTGACTTTAATTGCTGGAATCTACGCAGAAAAGAGAAATCTTTTGATAACATTAGGGTCTCAGTCCCTACATTACTTAGACCTTACTCAGGTTCCCAGAATCTGGGGAAGCAAGTGCGGCTTTGGAAGAAGGCCATTTCCTAGAACATGTTCACAGTTTTATGCTAGGAATTCTTCCCTCCCCACCTTTGGCAGTGATTTTTTTTTTTCAAATCAGTACAAATATTTTTAGAAGAGAAATAAAAAAACAAATACAAACCCACTTCCTATAAGTAACATAAACATTTAGATTTTCTTGAAACTCTTAGGTTATTCAATCTAATAATGTACATGACAAAAACTTGAGAGAACTTTCTTGGATTGTTTTCAGAGCATGTACATAGCCCTATATATGTAACCGTGTTGTATCCCGCCCTTCTGTTTTATACTTCTCAATGTTTATTAGGCTGAAAAACTATACATTTATACACCTTCTTTTGTAAAGTGTAGCTTTTGTAACTGTGTCTTATATTCCTGATTTTAATTGGAAGATTGGGTCACGATTCATGTGCTATGACTACTACAAGATATATTTCCATTTTGGATGCTCTTTTATTTTTAATCTAGTATGTAGTACTGCATGCATCCCATGTTCTACACATGTACCACCATGTTTGACAAGATCCCAATCCTGTTTCTTTTTTTTTTTTCACTAAAGAATATAGTGATGTATTCCAAGTCTCAAATCTTTCTCAGTACATGCCATGCCAAGAAAGCTGATGTCTTCTCTCACTTTCTCTGCTGACGCTTCACTTTCCTTTGCCTGACTTGTATACATACGCTGTGTTTGTAGGTGTATGCATTTTTAAATGAAATGCCTGATGAAGATGTAACGGAGGAAAAAAGCTATTTCTATGTCTTTCCTAACCAATTAGAACCCTCTCATTTTGTAGATGTGGCTTTCATTTGAAGCAATATGGTATTCTTTCCCCCACCTCATTCTAACTAAACAAACTCTGTAAGAATTAGCTTTGAGTTATTCCATCTGTGAACTTTTAATTTTGTCATAAAAACACAGAAGCCTGGCAGGGAACTCTTTCCAACTGGCTACATGTATCATCTTGTCTGAAAGCTGGTTAAGTAAGTGTGGCATTTAGAATAAAATAAAAAAAACCTTCATTTATGGAACTAGTTCACACGACGTGTTTGCCCACTTCTTTGACCATCTGTTCATGTTGACAACCACCGCCCCACATTGTGCCAAAGTGCCCTTGGCTATTAAAAACAGTGTTTTGTGTGTGAATAGTGTGTGTGTCCTCACACATATATGTGTTTTGGGGGTGCCATTTTCTTGAGAAATGTCTTGTTAAAGGTTGCGTATGATCCATGTGGAGATATTTCAGGTCAGTTGCTGTTCAGGAAACATTGCATTAAAAATGCTAGAAGCTTCTCACTCTTAAACATGTTCCCTGTCTCCCTGACATATTGAAACTTCTTTAAAAAGACACTGAGGTATTAGTAAAGTACCTGTTGAGTTTGGCTACAGTGGTAATGATACCACGTGTTGACGGTGAGTCCAATGTGAGCCCAAACATCCTGAGCACAGAAACGCTTAGGAATATCGTGGGAATTCAAAGCTGTTGACAAGGTTCTTCTTGCCAACAGGAGTATCAAAGTTGATATTTGATTCACCAGATGACATAAGAACCCCTCTATCGTATTTAACAGCATAAATAAAGTCTCTTGGGGCAAGATGGCCTTCTGGGAGATGGAGAATTCTGGACACATGGATTGTCAATTAGCCACACCATATTCTTAGATTTGTTTTCTTCCTTTCCTGCTTTGAACAACTATTTACTCAAGTTTCAACAGCTACTTTAAAAACGCCATCAGCACACAACATTCCAATCACTTCTGGAGAAATGAGGACACATGTCCTCATATGTATCAGCACTGTAATGATGAGGTGAGCATAAATGCTAAGGAAGACAACTGAGAGAGATTTTGTTGAATGACTGTAAAAATGTATATACAAGGATCGAGTAGCTGGTGATGGCAGGCCGGTGATGGCAGGCTGGTGGGTGCCGAAACGTGGGCTTCTATTATGTGGGGGGCTTTGCCTCTTCTCTCAAATCCATGAAATTGTCTGGAGCAACTGTGAGACTCCTCAACTCACCTGAACACCAGAATACATAGACTATCTGGGGAGCATCATCACCGCAGTGAAGTTTTTATCCCGGAGAAACTCACAGGGTGAGAGGGCAGATTTAGAAAAATATTAGGTGTATTATTTGTGAGCTTTCATAATCCCTCATGTCAGGTTGGGTGTGTATGATAATCCATTGCCTGACTATAATTGTAATTATTATTATTTTCTCATTACACGCTCACACTCCCAAGGCCTTGATAATTGCCCCCCTCCGCTATCCTGCCTGTCCCTGTTTGGTTTGTCAGATTTTCAAACAGGGTTTTCCCTAACAATGTTCCATGTTTTTCCATCCATAGGCTTTGACTCCTTCCTCAGCGTAGGTCTAAGCTGAATAACAGATAGATACGCCTTCTGACAGCTCTAAAGTGAGTTTAACGACCATCCCAGTGAAATGAGCGCGCCAAGTCCACCCAGCCAGAGGGTTTTGCACCATTTGTGTAAACAGCTACAAGTCGTGGCCCACTGCTGCTCAGGGCCACCTCTGTTTATTTACTAACTCAGTTTGCAGGCATTATGGGGGAACTGCAGCATTTCCAATTATTCAGGACAAATAAGGAATTAAAAAGTGCTGCACAGAGAAAAGTGGAGTTGTAGTTCTCCTGGATGCCTGGGGCTGCTCTGTTCTAAAATGTTGTCAGCTCTTGGGTTCCAAAAGGTACAAGAGCTCTGCTTGTCAGCTCTATCTATGGACTGCATGCGATTTTACTTCATGATCACTGGAGACGATTTGAAAGATGTGTTTGTTTTTCTAACAGCTAGTATTTAAAGTACAGGCTGTGTAGGCTTTTAGCAAGTGGGACTTGTTTTTGTTTTTGTTTTTTTTTCCTAATAGTAATGAGTACTTGTAGAAATGTTTTAACAAAATCACCTCCCATTTTGAGAGCGGGCAGCTTGCTTTTTCTTGCGTTGGATTTCCTCACCTTTCTCTACACCTGTGACTCCCCCTTTTGCTCATCTAAAGTGAGTAACACTGGGTACTCGGCCTTATTTGGAAGGCTGCAGAGTTCTTGCCAAAACAGCCAGCGACAATGGCTTATCTTCTTAAAGATATATTTGCATGTTGTTTGCATAGGAGCTGGACGTACAAGCTGTTCTGAACCAACTACCTGGATTCCAAGAACTGGATACAGATCCTCTCCCAAAGCAGCTCAACCCCTGGGCATCTCTCCTCCTTGAAGATAGATTGTCCAGGATTACCTGTATCAGCGCCCCCCTTTAGAGATATAATTATGGTGGTATCTTCATTGTCCTCATGATTTATCTGACATATTTTATTTTGCGCAATAAATTTTTAGTGAACAAATGAGAATATTATTCACTATTATGATGCAATCACACAGAAATAAACTACGAAGAACTCTATATTTGCAATGTGAACTTTAGGGAATTTAACTCTAGCATCAGAGTCAAGGTAACTGTGCCTCCACTTATTTATTCTAAATAAAGATGTTTTCTACAAGAGAAATTTTGGATTTCTCAAGAGCGTGTCTGTGTTTTAAAAAAGTTACAATTTGAGGAAGTAAAAACTTCTTATTACATGTTATCTTTCCCAACCATAAATCTTACAACCCTATGCCTGTGCCTTGTTTAATACAGGGAGCTCTAGTCTTGAGTTTAAGCTGTTTATATATTCCTATTTTCTTCCTCTCAAACTAAGGCCTCTACTAGACAGGCCCATCTTCATTGTTTCTATAACGTTTCCCTTAGAAAGCATGTTTGCACATGTCTGTTCTCAGTATAGGGGTTATCAAAACACTCCCTTGGACAGTCTTGTTTATTGTATGTGCCTTGCCTGTTCTTTTAATTAATTTGCTTAATCGATGAGCTGGTTTCATTATGAGATTTTATACATGCACCTTGATCTTCTGCCTTTCAGTTTTTCGTGTGTGTGTGTGTGTGTGTGTGTGTGTGTGTGTGTGTGTGTGAGAGAGAGAGAGAGAGAGAGAGAGAGAGAGAGAGAGAGAGAGAGAGAGGTGCCGAATGTCATATTTTCTTCATTCATTCATTTCTTGACAAACATCTGGGCTGGCTCCATTATCTTGGCTACAATAAAGAGTGTAACAAGGAACATGACTGTGAAAGTGTATCTGTGGTATGGCCACTTTCTTCGTGAATACAGACAGGACCAGTACATTTTGTTTGTATGGTGTTTGTATTTTCAGTTGTTTGGGGACATCTCCCTGTTAATTTATACTATGGCTGCACCAGGTTATGTTCCTACCGAAAGAGTAAAAGCACTCTCTCCCCTCATCTTCCTTAGCATCTGCTCTTTGTTTGAGAACAGCCTCTGACTGTGGTCAGATGAAATCTCAAAGCATTTGTAATTTGCATTTTCATAATGGTTAGTGATGCTGGATTGTGAACATTAGTTGCCTTTATTTATCTTTATTTATAAGTTAATAGAGGGAGATAAAACCTGTGAGTAAGCCTGAGCTCAGATGTGAATGTCTAGTGGGAACTGGTCAGACCTCTGCCTCAAGACATGTGGGAGTTTCCCAGAAGAAAGCAAAAACTTCAGGGTATTTCAAATCATGCCTGGTGGGTAACAGGAAACACAGGGGACTTTAAGCAAATGTTCAAATATTTTTAAAAATTGTTCAATTGTGGAAACAATGGGTAGGAAGAGATCAAGATCTGGAGTAGGAAATCTAACTGTTCTCTATCCCCTGAAGAAGGTAGAGGATTTCCAGACACTCAAGAACTGATGTGATATGAGTAAATTGATACTGTGATGGAAATTCTTGGTTGTCATCTTGAGTATATATGGAGTGAACTACAATACAGAAATGGAGGTCACATCTGGATAGGTTACTTTTGCTTAGGTAATTCCACTTCTAGTCCAGACCTTTGAGGTAGGAAGGCACACACCTTTGCTCTGGATCTGGAGGCAGGAAGATACAGCTTTAATCTGGGCCATCCCTTCTGCTGGAAGCCTCTATAAGGACTTGGAAGAAGGAAACTTTTTCTCTCTGCCTGCTTGCCCTCACTTTGCTAGTAAGTCCATTCCTTCACTGGCATTAGAGCCTACTTCTTCAGGATTCCAGTATGTACTGAAGACCAACTGAGACATTCAGCCTTGTGGACTGAAGAACTCCTGAATTCTTGGACTTTCTGTTCACAGTCTGGATTAGCTGGAATGTACCTGTAAATCCTTCCAATAAATCCCATGTGTACATGGACTAAAACATACTAAGTATGTGAGATGGAGAGAGAGGGATTCGGAATTAACGGTGGCTCCTGGTTTCGGAAGATGAGTAGGGGGTAAACCAGTTTAAGAGAAGTGGGAATATAGGCAGAGGAGCATCATGAGAACACTCAGGAAAAATTGAATTTAAGGTGCTGTGGGGTTAAAATGGAAATGTTCTAGAGCAAGCTGGCTGTGTGGGTCAGGCTTTTATTCACGAGTCATCATTTATGGGCAAGCATGTGCAACTCGGGGCGTGTCTGAATTTATCCGAGTGAGTGAAATTTTGCAAAAAGACAAATGTCAAGACAGACCCTACCCTTGGGGCTGCCAACAGAGGAAGAGAAATATGGGACACTTATGGAAGCCACAGGAGGGTGGAGGTACTTTAGGAAATAGTTGGGTGGGGGACTGCAGGATGCCAAATATAGAAATCAAATAAACTAAGAGACCAACAGAGTCTAATGGTTTGCATTGAGGGGCAGCCTGGAGAGGACAGTGCCAAAGAGAGGGCTGGTGGCTGATGTCTACAAGTGGCAATATTCTGAGGAAGAGATGAAATAAGGAAAAGAAGGGGAAGAAGCAAACATACAAATTATTCTTTCTAAATAACTGGCTAGAAAGGGAGGAGATATTACGGACACTACAGAAGGTGGACTCCGGCTGGGAAGGAGACACTGATGTGAATGGTGCCTTTCAGGCTCCTGTGGTTCCCAGAGTGTCATTGTATGCGCAGAGGTAACTCTGAGCATCCCTTCTGCCCTGAGAGAATAGAGCTGCAGGCCATGCATGCAGAGGTATGTGCTAGTCTCTTGCTCTTCAGGGCCATGCTACTTTCTCTACCAGTTCCCAGGGATTGCTTCCCTCACCATACCTTACTCCTGACTAAAGTCTGCTTCTAGGGAATCCTTAACTGAATCAGAAATTGTTCAGAGCAAGGAGCCAACTAAAGGAGAAAGTGTCAAAATATAAGAAAGAGAAGTAATTGACAGAACAACGGCTTCCTGAACTGAAGGAGGGTTGATGGGAGTGAAAAGGGGGTTAAAATTGAGAACAGAGAAATGTGGGAGATCTGCAGACCACATACTAGGTAAATTACACCGAGGAACACAGAGACACACCAAACTATTATTCAGAAAACATATGAAACACCATAAATCCTGTTGATCTACATTTCAGGAAAACTCATTTTAAAACATGATAAAAATTGTCAACAGTATTCCTGTGTGAATTTCTAAACTAAAGAACAAATTCCAGTGTGATTGTCAGCAGAAGTTCTTATCATGGTTCTCTTTCTATAGACGTGAGACTTTGCAAAAATATTTTAAAATAAACAGTTTCATTTGGCTGTGAGTATGCAATAATTAAGAAAAATATTACAACATATGAAGAAACTTTAAAATTAAATAACAAAACCTAAAACAAACATGACGTTTTACAACAGCAACCACATTCTGCTCTCGTCTCACTGTTTCTTACTTTAACTTCATAGATTAAACTGAAACCACCTTTAGCTGGATGGCCGACTGGCCAAAATTAGTATAAGTGATCTGTTCATTCATTTAGCATTCATTGACTCATTCATTCATTCATTCATTCTTTCATTCATTCATTCATTTATTCCTTACTGGTAGTCACGTTACTGTGCCAATTGTACCCATCATTGAAAATAAAAGTAAAATCCGAATATCTCCTAAAGGAGACTTAAGAAAGAGGAATGTATACATAAGGAAATGGTTACAGTCGTGGTGTGGTAGAGCAAGTCTTTAATCCCAGCACTCGGGAGGCAGAGGAAGGTGGAGCTCTGTGAGTTTGAAGCTGGCTTGGTCTACATAGTGATTTCTAGACCAGCCAAGGCTATGTAGAGAGATCCTGTCTTTAAAAAAAAAAAAGAAAAGAAAAGAAAAGAAAGAAATGGTTATAACAAGCTGCTCACTGAGCAGTAAGAGTTGAGAAAGTCTGGTGACAATTATCTTAGGTGTGGTGGTATTGTGTTCCCCAAAATATTGTGTACCCTAACAAACTTATCTGGGGTCAGAGACAGAACAGCCACTAGATACAGAGGCTAGAAAATGGTGGCACACACGTCTTTAATCCCAACACTTGGGAGGCAGAGATCTCTGTGTATTCAAGGATACAGCCAAGCATGGTGACTCATGCCTTTAGTCCCAGAAAGTGCTGGGCTTTTGATTGGAAAGTCTTTTCCCAGACTTTTATTCTTTTGATGCCCTTAATATTCTTTCTTTATTCTGTACATTTAGTTGTTTAATTATTATGTGGTGAGGGGACTTTTTTTGGGGGTCTAGTCTGTTTGGTGTTCTATAGGCTTGAGCCTTTAATCCCAGGGAGTGATGGCAGAAAGAGAAAGATATATAAGGCGTTGAAGACCAGAAACTAGAAGCATTTGGCTAGTTAAGCATTTGGCTGGTTAGGCCTTTTCAGGCTTTGGAGCAGCACAGTTCAGCTAAGATCCATTCAGATATGAGGACTCAGAGGCTTCCAGCCTGAGGAACTAGCAAGGTGATACCTCTCTGATCTTCCAGCATTCACCCCAATACCTGGCTCTTAGGTTTGATTTTTATTAATAAGACTCTTTAAGATTCCTGCTACACTTAGGTACCAATCTGGTCACAGGAGATAGCGGTTCATGCTACATATCCACTTTGCTAGGTACTGCCACTATGGCTTAGCTGGGTTCATCTTTGTAGACTCCTGGGGGATTCCCTCATGCCAGGTTTTTACCTGATCCTGGAGTGCGCCCCCTTTCCAGTTGTCCTTTCAAGTACTCTCCCCTCCACCTCTAGCAACCTGATCACTCATGCTCCCCTCCCGGTGTGTCCTCAGTCCACTCACAGCCCAATTGTCACCTGAGAGGCGTCATCCAGCAACTGATGGAAACAGACGCGGACCCACAGCCAAACATTCGGCAGAGTTCGGAGAATCCTGCAGAAGAGGGGAAGGAAGGATTGTAGAAGTCAGAGGGTCAAGGACATCACCCGAAAACCCACAGAATCAACCTACTTGGGCTCACATAGGCATGTGTATCGTTTAATGTTGTAGTCTGGTATAAGGAATAGGAAATCCTACTATTGGGGTTTGGGCATGAGGAAGTTTTTCTTTCACTTACCTGGCTATCTGGCTTGTTTATTTGATAATTTCCCAGTGTCTGATTTCTAAGTACGTTAAAATATGAAACCATCTGATAGGTATAATGATGCTTTGGAGTATGTATTATTTTTAAACACATTTAGACCAAATTTATTGATGAAGAAACTAGGACGTAGTAGTTAAGCTTCTCAGAGTTGTACAAGTGGTTAGACCCGGCATGGATGTGGTGGCTCTTCTCGAGTGCCCTGAGGACTCAGTTTCCTGCCTTACAAACTGGTAAAAACCAAGGCACAAACAAAGGGGATGGGAAGCACCCCATCTTACCTAAACATTCCCCACAGACAAACGCCAACCACTCTTAGGAATGGCAAGGTCCAGTTATTTACAGTTCAGGAGAGGATGGAATTAGTTAGCAGTGAGGTAACCCAGAATGTGGACAGAAACTACTAAAAACAGAATAATAGGAGACTTAGAATTGGTATATAGGAGATAGATAAACCCCACAAGTTCTCTCTTAGAATGTGATCTTTGACCTGGATGACTAGTCTCTGAATGCTGCCCGCCTATGTGAATGATCTTTCTGAGTCCATAAAATTAAAAGTTTAGGAGAGTTAAGAATATGATTTTATTCTAAATAAATTTTTTTGCTGTTGTTGTTTTGTTTTTCGAGACAGGGTTTCTCTGTGTAGCTTTGCGCCTTTCCTGGATCTCATTCTGTAGCCCAGGCTGGCCTTGGACTCACAGAGATCTGCCTGGCCCTTCCTCCCGAGTGCTGGGATTAAAGGTGTGCGCCACTACCGCCTAGCTAAATAAATGTTTTTGCGTAGGAACATCACTGGTAAGTCTCAATGCAAACATCAAATTTTTAATTTTTTTTTTTTTTTTTTTTGCTTTTTTGGGCTTTGTAAAAGTCTTTTTGAAGGTGTCTGCCTGGGAAGCTAGTTTGAAACACTGGAAGCCAGGAAACTAATGATAATTAATAAAGCCACTAAAAATAATTCTATCCATCATTCTAGTGCTACCTGTGTAACACAGAAGACACAATCATGTTATTATTTCATTTTATAAGACATTTACTAATGTGTCTCTTTGTCCATAGAATACACAAGTTTTTTCATTTTTCTTTATTAAGAAATTTTCTACTCATTCCATATACTATCTACAGATACCTGCTCCTCCCACCCCCAGCCTTCTTTCCCAAGCCACCCCACATTCCCACATCCCCCAAATCGAGGTCTCCCATGGGGAGTCAGCAGAGCCCAGCACACTGAGCCTAGACAGGTCCAAGCCCCTTCCCACTGCACCAAGGCTGTGCAAGGTGAATACACAATGATTTGTCCTTACTGCCCATGGATTTTCCCTCCCTTGCTGACTTCATAGGTTCCCATACCCAGATTGGCCATATTCTCATTCTGTAGGTGTAAACTCAGAGCTCAAATTCCCCCATGAAACTTGGATAACTACCCAGGGAATATTAATGATGACCCTCCCTTTGTTTCCATAACATTTCACAGCTCTCTCCTAAGGTTTTGTTTCTATGATGATGAATTAGGCTTTAATCTCTTCTAACTCACAGATTTAATTAGATGTACTCTATTCACAGAACTGAGAGGATTTGAATTGAAAGTAGCACTAGAGATCAGCTAGGACAACCTACTCATTTTACCAGAAATAATTGAAAATTTGAGGAAGGTGTCCAATTTATTATTTCTGATTAGTCATAGAACTCAGGCTAGAACAGCTCCTGGGGTCTGTGCTTTTCCCTAGAATATGATGTAGCCATGGGGCACACAGAGGGGTCCTTCTATGTCTTTGTGGAACTGGAGGAGATGTTAGTTAATATGGCAAAGGGCAACTGGCCGTGAACTAGAGGGTGTGCAGCGCTGGGAAGCTGAAATAAGGAAGAAGATGGACTTTATTTCAGAATCTCCAGAAAGAATATTGGCACTGATCCTAGGCCAGCGAGGCCCATTCAGATACAACGTTCACGTGGTACAACAGCAAATTCATGGTTTTGAGCTACTAAATGTGTAACATGGGAGTCCAAGTCAGGACATAGAAATCAAAGGCTACCAAAGAGGAATTTAAACAATGGGATTTTTCAAAGCTAATTTTAATTTCAAAGTATATTCAAAAAAACTTTTAGTTTTATTCTGATTTTTTTCTTCTTTCATTCATTCTTCTAGTAAATCTCTTTCAAATACATAGCATGATGGGTATTTTGACTTATATGCTCAGATGTTTTCACTCTGTGTCCTATCATCAACGTGGCTCAGTAAGAGTGAAGTGTATTTTCTTAGTTTTAGCTTACTTAGGCCAGTTACATATGGGCAGAACCAGCATATGATGACTGAGCAAACCTTATTGAGGGGCTGGCGTGATTTTGCTTGCTCTCTTGTGGCTTTGGAATGTCATTGCTTTGAGAATTTCCTGGGTCACCTGTTACTTAGCATGGAACACTTGAAACAGCTCTTAGCTGGCCCTCGGTCCCCTGGAGCGCTTGTGATACCACACAGAGCCATTATTGAGCATGCTACAGTCTCTGCATGACAGAAAGTGACTGCCAGTCACATAAGTGAATAACCTAAGTACATTTTTCTATGAACTTGAGCGGAAGCATGTGTGGAAAAGCAGCTATTTCAAGACATAAGGGAGAATCAAGCAAAGCTTCACAGATAGTGGAACATTAAGTAAATAAGAAAGGGGCAGATACAATTTTGATAGGGTTGTAAAGGGTTTAGGTGAGTGGATTGAAAAGATTATTTAGTCAGGGAGTTTTATTTTTCGTCAAGAGTTCTGGTAGGTATGCTCTGAGTTACATTGGATCTGCCTTTGGGTTACCTTGTATTTGTAGGTTACAGAACCTACAAAGTAGTGTTTCTCAGTCACTCTTTAAATAGGTAATGTCCTGTTTCTGAGATGATGACCGTAAGAGTCATGCATACAACCTTGAGGATCAGAAGCATGGGCAAACTATTTCCTTGGAGACTCTTTGTGGTCTGGCTATATTTTCCTGCCTGCATCATATTAAAGATCTCTCCCTTATTTTTCTTATGTGTCAGAGAACAGCACCAAAATCCTGCTTGCTTTTGTGAGGTTACATTTTAATGCAGGATTATTCTGTCCAGCCGAATGCCCCCTGGATTACTTGGAAGATTGCTGTGGATATCGCTCTGTGTAAATAAAGTTCTGATTGGCCAGTGGCCAGGCAGGAAGTATAGGCGGGACAAGAGAGTAGAGAATTCTGGGAAGTAGAAGATTGGAGGGAGACACAGCCAGCCGCCGCCATGAGAAGCAACATGTAAGACACTGGTAAGCCACGAGCCATGTGGCAAAGTATAGACTAACAGAAATGGGTTAATTTAAGATAGAAGTAGATAACAAGCAGCCTGCCATGGCCATACAGTTTGTAAGCAATATAAATTTCTGTGTGCTTTCTTGGTTGGGTCTGAGCGACTATGGGACTGGCGGGTAAGAGAGATTTGTCCTGACTGGGCCAGGAAGGAAAACTCTAACTACAGAAGATCATGACTGTTATTTGTAAATTATGCCATAAGTGATGTTCATGAGACTCAAGTCATTGCTTCATTCCTTTTGTATTTAGGTCATTACTAAGGTTTGGAATATTTTACTGTACCTTAGCCTTAGTTAGACACTTTCTGCATTGGGAGGGGGTGTTAGGGATCAAAGCTAGTGCCTTGGACCTGTGAGATGGCTCAGCTGAACCCACAAGGAGAAAAGAGAAAACTGAGTCCTATACATTGTCCTTTGACCTTCCTGATGGCACTGTAGCAGGCACACCCCTCCACCCGCCTCCCACACACATGCCCCTCACATACTCACAAAATAAATACAATGTAACTTTGAATGCAGGGCCTTCTGCATACAAGGAAAGCATATTGACAGTATGTTAGTCACTTTCATTAAAAAAAAACTCTCATTAGATTTTGAAAATTTCATGTGTGTTTTGATCATATTCATCCAACTTGGTGACATTTTCTTCCCAATCAATACAAACAATGCTGCCCAAATACTCTTGGCTCTATGGCCTTCCACTAGAGTGTGGTCAACTTACTAGGGGCTATACTCTTAGAGACATTCCTTCTTCCAGAAGCTAACAGTGGCCAGTAGCTCCTCAGCTAGGATTGGGACATTGTGCTCAATTCCCTTCTCTATGCTGAGATTTGGTCTGGTTTGGACTTGCTTGAGTCTTGTATTTGCTGTCCCAACTATTGTGAGTTCATATGTGCAACTGTCCTGCTGTGTCCAGAAAAGGTTTTCTTGTAGTTACTCCCTCCTCTCCAATTAATCATCCCTAAACTTTTGGAGAAAGAGGTACTGGTGATATGTTCTATTTATGACTGAACATTCTTTAGTCTCTTATTCTCTGTATTTTGGCCAGCTGTGGATCTCCATTTTACTCACCATCTACTATTAATAGAAACTTCTTTGATGAGGATTGATGTATACATTAATTTATAGGTATAATGATAGTCACTTGGAGTCAGTTTAATACTATATCTATTTAGCAGAATAATAATAACAGGTTCTCCTATAAGACATAGGAACTATAATCCATAAGTTCTTGGGTTGAATGGGGCCAGATATGAGTTTCAACAGTCTACTCAGAAAGTGTTTAGTTACTCCCACCACATTCATGACACTATCACACCAGTGGGCGTGTCTTATCAGGCTAGTCATTGTAGTTCACAGGGTTCACAACTTAGTATGACTGATGACTACTTTTCTTCTCTGGTAGTGTGCATAGCACTGTCCAGCACTATGAAAACAGCCAGTAGGAGTGACGCTCCCAAGGTAATGCCAGCTTTGGTATCTCCATGTTCTGACTTAAGCATGTGGTACCTTCAGCAACAGGGTCATAACCGAGTTCTCAAGGGTCATCAAGAGTATCGACAGTAGCCTGTAATGTTTGGTGATCTGTGGAACCTCCCAGGCCAACAAGTCCAAAAGAGACAACCCATTACTGACACTGGGAGTTTTATTGGCCTGTGGTGTTTAGAAGAGACATTGCTGCTCTGCCATAGAGCAACTTCATTTTAACTATTTGTATGTATGTATGTGTGTATACATGTATGTTAGGTATGCATGTGTATGCATGTATGTTTATATTAGTATCAGGAAGCTCCTGCAGTAGTATGTTTCCACATGACTGTTTCATGAGGTCTTCGGTGTTGTGCATCCCTTCAGTATCCCCTCCTCTATTTCGTCCTTTCCTCTGCAACCCCAATCTAACCCTTCCAGTTCCATTATTCCCTTTTAACTATATGTACCAGTGTGTTCTACCTCCGCTCCTCTGAAAACCCCGCCCCATGGCCCTTAGTAATTTCCTGAAATCTATGGGTATACCAAATCAAATATACATATATGAAAATTCAAAACTAACATTCCCAGATGAGAGTAAACATGAGACATACATCTTTCTGAGTCTGGGCTACCTCAGTTAGAATGATTGTTTCCAGTTCTATGTGGTGCTGCACCTGGTGTTGGGAAGCTGAAGAGGGCAAACCCTAGGGCTTGCTGGCCTGGTCTAGTTAAATCAGAAAGCTCTATATTCGATGAGAGACTCTGTCTCAAAGAAAGAGATGGAGAAATAATTGCAGAAGATATCCTGATGTCAACATTTGGCCTCCACACAAGCCCTCACAGGTGAATGTATCAATACACACATGCACACATGTTTGTATCCACAGACACAAACAGTACACAACCTGCAGGAAAACACACATATTTTCTCTCTGTGTGAAACTGCATGCAATCGGGTGTAAACAGGGTTGAAGATGTTAATGAAAAGGAATCTGCAAGTGTAACTAATATGATCTCATATTTAAATGATTCACAAATAAATACCATGGTTGGATTTAGATACCAGATGTCAAAGCACACAGTAATTCAGATACAGTTGCTTGCCTCCCTGTCACTGGTCGCCAGAAAGAAACAGATGGTTAAAAAGATATGTAGCTGAGGCAAGGCATGGAAATAGGAAACCATGCGCAGAAATGCTGCCATCTAAGTAACAGTAATTTTCTAGTCTGGAAAACCTGGCTGTTTATACCTCTACTTATGCACTTAAGCAGTTTAAATGTGAAACATAGCAAAAATAGTCCAGGCAAGGCTGGCAACTTGCAAATTTTGCAATGCATAATTGCATCTCAACAATCTCCAAGGCAGACGCACAGCAGTAAAAAGTAAACACTTGCATGCAGTTGAACACAATTACACACCGCTTAGTGCCTAAGCTCATTACCGCTTCAGAGGGGCTCTGTGAACTTGTGCTCTAACTCGTAGGTCAGGCAAAATGCAAATCAGGACTAAATTTGAAAGCAAGTGACAGAAAACCCAGATACAATTTAGACCGGGAGTCTATAATTTGGCTTTTAAAAATAAGCCTTAGCAAGAATCATCCTCATTACAATAATGGCTTGTTTATTCTGCACAACTTGTTTGCAATTATGGACCCTCTTTTCAAGCAGATTTTAACAGGAAATAGGAGTGTGCAGAGAGAGGAAGAGGAGAGAGAGAGAGAGAGAGAGAGAGAGAGAGAGAGAGAGAGAGAGGGAGAGAGAAGAGGGGAGGGTGACCTTTGCGGTCGGTCAGTTGCTGTAATTAGTGTAGATGCATATGTGATTACAAAGCCATAGATGCCTTTATTTAAACCCTTTAAGTTTAGATTTCTGTCATTGAAATTGAAAGTCCCAACCAGTCTATTATTCTCAAGAAATCATTAAAATAGAATTTCTAATGAGGGTGTCTAAAGGGCTTTGTTCCTGGTGTTTCCATTGGAAGGCTAGGGTCCTCTGCCCCTATTATGGTCAGGTGACCATGAGATGATGAGCTACAGCTGTTACAGGGCATGTCTCCGCTGGTGCCTAATTCAGAGCAAATACACATTTTATTCCTAATGTGTCTCCTCATTCATTTCTTCTAATATTTATAGAGGAACCTACACAGAGGGAGGCATAGATTGAGTTAAAGATACTGGACTAGGTGAATCTGAATCTCTTGCTGGATGTGTAACTTAGGGGCTTGGTGTCTCTGCTTCCTGCTTTTTCACATCAAGGGAAATTGACCTGAGCATGTGGCTCATGCATGCGATGCCATCACTCGGGTGGCCACTGCAGCAGGATTGCCATTAGGTAGAGGCCAGACTAGATTATATAGTGAATTCTAGGCTGGAGTGAGATGCTGATGCTGCTCTCCCCTATAAAAAGGAGCATTTTGGTAACTGGATCATAGATGCTGAGACATTTAACTAAGTCACTTCAAGAGCTCAGGACTGCACCTGGCACATATTACTTTGCTGTTTGCTATTATCATCTGGTGGTCCTTGGGGACACAGAAGTAAGATTGGCTTGGTCCCTTCCCTCATAAACCGCAGGTTCTGGAGAAAAGAGAAGGCAACTAATCATTTAATCACACTTTTGATAAACATAAAAGGAGGAACAGAAAGGACAGTGTTCCACGACATGAAACCTTGACATTCTCGGGACGCTGTTCTGCCTTTCAGAGGGGGTGGTGTCTGAGACAAGGGATGGATAGGTGTTACCGAGGAGGATGCCACCAGGAGAGGATGGAGAGAAGCTGCTTTGCATATCGAAGCCATGGGAGAGACAGGAAACTTACTGTAGGAAGCTGTAGAGAACTCAGAATTTGAGATCTTGTGGTGGGAAACAACTCAGACAGCGACACTTGCTGGGTGAGTTTTCTTGTCATTGATTGTTGTTAGTCTTTGGCTTAGACTCCTAGGTCCTTTGCACACCCTTCATCTTAGGTGCTCAGTGTGAAATCCTCGGCATTGCAATGATGCACATTCATTCTCTGTCTAGTTCCCAACTGAACTATTTTCTACTGTGTTTTCAGGAAGTCAACTAAATATGGCAGCTCAAAACCACATGTTAATAAAGGTGTCCCATGTTATATATGCATAGATAATTTGAGTATTTATATACAATTTTATATTAAGTATATAACAAAAATGGCATCATATTATATGTAGAATTTCTGTTTGTTTTTTATGTGTTATAATTTTTGTGTGTGTGTTTGTACATGTGTGAGTGTGCACTCTTGTGCACAGAAGCCTGTGGAGAGCCTCAAATGTTGTTCCCTAGAAGCCACCTTGAATTCTTTGACAGAGTCTTTCCCTAGCATGGAGCTTGTCAAGTCAACTGAGTTGCCTGGCTGGCCAGTGAGCCCCTGTAACATGGAATCTAATAGGTCTTTTAATAAAAACATTGGGGAAAATGTTAAAAGAGCAGGGAGACAAAGGAACAAGGCAATGCCAACTCCACGAATCCTCTGACTGAATGTCTCTGAGTCCTCAGCTGAAAAGGGTCCAGCCAAAAAGCTTCCACTGAAAGTGGCTTTAGTTTCTGTGTCCTCACTCTTATCTACCCTTCTCCACCCAGTCATTGCTTCTTTTTTAGAGTTAGGATTAAAGGGTGTGATTTCCAACTGCTTGGATTAAAGGTCTGTGTAGATGTAACCATCTTGTTAAATAAGAAACACAGAGCCAATTGCAGAGTTAAAAGCCAAGAGGTCAGAGCAATAGCTGAGAGCTGAAACCTTACCCTTTACTTGCTGCCCTGTCTTTCCTCTCCGCAAGGTGAGGTGAGGTAGCTGTGACATGTTCTGCTTCTCTGATCTTCCAGCATTCACCCCAATAACTGGCCTCAGGTTTGATTTTTATTAATAAGGTCATTTAAGATTCATGCTACAGGTGTGTGCCACCACTGCCTGGCTCTGTTTCTCTCCTAGACTGAGTCAATCTCATGTTGTCCTGAGTGGCTCTGAACTCATCTGTCTGGAGTGCTAGAATTAAAGGTGTGTGCCACCACTGCCTGGCATCTATGTTTAATCTAGTGACTTGTTCTGTTCTCTGATCTTCAGGCAAATTTTATTAGGGTACACAACATACCGCCACAAGCCCCAGTGATCCTCTCGTGTCAAACTTCCCAGGGAGGGATTAAAGCAAACACCACGGTACCCACTTGACAAGTACTTTCCTGACTGGGCTATCTCTCCTGCCCCTTGAAATGATTTTTAGTAGCTTTTTTAATTCTGTCATGGTATAGAGCATAGATTTTAAAATACGAAGCACATTTGGTTCATTTATTTGTTCAACATTTAGATTGTTCACAAAATTTTATCATTATAATAATATTGTAAAATATTTCTCTACAATAATAAACACTTTTTGCACAGATTCATAGGAATAGTGTTGCTCCAACAAGGACTTACTCATTTCCTCTTAAGGCTGTTTATAGATGTGCCAAGGTCACTCTACAGAATTAGCAGGCCAAACTTACCAGGAGTGAATGAGACTGTTGATTTCAGTATTGTTCAACAGTGTTGAGTATCACTACTAAAACATGGCATCTTAATTCAGTTGACATGAAATACTAATGCTTTCTCTGCTGATATTTTTATCACTTTTTTCATGAAACATCTGATCTTGCCTTCCGATTTATTTTTATAGTGTGATACTAATATTGCTACAGTAATTTCTTAGACTCCTTTTTATATTAGAGGTTAGTAATCCCTCCACACAGAAGCCATATGGCAGATTTCTTTTTCAGGTTTTTTTTTTTTTTTACTTTATTTAAGCGTTTTTTTTCCCTGTGTTTGAGGCTGTACATTTAAAAATATATATTTGTTTCTATGTGTGTGAACCTGTGTCTCCATGTAGACTGTGTTCATGCAGTTCCCACAGAGGCCAGAAGAGGCTTGTGCATCTCCGAGAGCTGGAGTTACAGGAGTTCGTGAGCCATCTACTATGGAGTCTGGAACTGAGCCAGAGTCCTGCAAAAGAGCAGTATGTGCTCTTAAGCTTAATTTAAAATCTTTCCAGCCCCAACACTATAAATTTCATGTTTTTAAATCGATGATAATTTTGCGTAAGCAAAATATACTTTCCTTTATTTTTATGGTTGTAAGTTTTCTTACTTGACCTCCTTAAGTATTCCCATTCAATATTCCACATAACTCTTTTTGTTCTGTATTGTATCCCTCCCACATGTAGGTTTAAATTTATAGGCATAGAATTAAAAAATAAATAAAAACACCTTGAAGGTAGCTATTGAATTTCTTAGAAATGAGTCTCAAAGCGCCATATTGCAGGACTATCAAAGCCATAACTTCAGCCTGTGGTCTGCTTTTTAACACAGCTGCTCTCATTGCCTTTATAAATAAGTGTGTACCAGCAGAGGAGCTGCTCAGTGGGAGGAAGCTAGGTTAGCATGTATAAGGCTCTGGGGTTCATTCTGAGGGCCCTGATCCACAAATAACCATATAAAGCCTAAGTGTGTCTTGAGATGTGTAAGCAGTGTTTTCCCTGCCCTGTGCTTTATACTGTTGCTCTTAACTGAACTTTGGGTCTCTGGTTTTATGTGAACATAAAATGGAATCCATCTTTGGAAAGTCCTTTCAGGAGCCATTATGTTGAATGTCCATAGAACAAACATTCCAAGATTAAGGGGTGAACTGGTAAACAACAGGATCTGTTTATAAGTATTCAGAAAGTCTTCTAATTGAGAACTGTGGAAGTTGATAGACTCACATATTGTCATGCATTTCACAGCACTGCTGCCCTTAACATAATTCAAAGCTACAGATCTATGGCTGTTTAAGTTTTTGTTTGAGCCATAAAATGACCTGGTACACTATTTAATGTAGGCTTCTTATTAGCTAAGTCAGGCAACAAACAATGCCTCCATTTTACTTCAGTGGTCTTTTGAGACACACACACACACACACACACACACACACAGCATAGATAAGTATGTTAATAATACTGCATGTAGAAACTGCAAGGTAAATTTATTGCTACAGGTTTATAAAGTATAGTGATTTTGAACAAGTATTTATTACACTTTAAATTTTTGTGCTTTTTAAATGGAATTGTTAATATTTCAGTGATGGTAGCATTGTCGTTTTGGGAGCTTCTTTTTAGAATCATCTTTAGATGAATGTATAAACTATGGGAAATAGAAAAGGATCAACAAAGAAATTATCAGAACTGAAGGTGATTTCTTCTCTTTTTTTTAATATTTGATCAAATAATGATATTTTGATTCCTTTAATGGAAGTAAACATACTCCAGACTCCAAAATCATTCAAAGCAGCTGGCTTGGAAATAGCTAATTTACCACAAGCTCAAGCTTGCAGTCTTCCCAACTCTTCCTTCTAAATGTTAGGATTCCAGGTGTGGCCTACCACTCCTGTCTAGAAGGAACATTTGATGAGTCAAATTTGATATAAGGAAATACCTTCTTAGGAATGTATTACCAAATATAAGTGTGCACACTGCATATATTTTATAATTTGACTTTGGTTATAAGTTTGTTTCAAGTTTACTTGTCAAACTGAATTTATAAGATGTACAAAGTCCACTGGATAAAAAGTACTTAAGGTTTTTTTTTTTGTTGTTGTTGTTTTTAAAGAGGATTGCATCATCTTGACCTCTGTACATAATTCTAGAGGCAGATGCTATAGTACAGAGCCTGGTTAAAAAAAGTCTATATTTCAAATAACAGTAAAATATACACAGACTACACAAACAAACTGGGAAGATGTTTGAAACAGCTGTAAGCTTTGGATGTTTGATAGCTCTCACATACTCCAATGACAGAAAGTCAAGTCTCTCTAATATTAAAAGAGACAAGGGAACTAACCAGGCCATTCTCAAAAGAGGAACAACTAACTTTGTTCTCTTTAGAAGTTATAAGAATGCAAATTGAACCATCAAATAGAGCTCCATTTTCACATAGCATAACAAATGTCCGTAAATTAAAATAGCCATCTTTGTGAGCATTCATAAAGGCTAGATTCAAGCAGAGTTGTAGAGAATGTGAATTGAGATGATATTCTGAAGGACATTTCAACCATATGTAAAGTCACCCTAGCAGTCCACTTTCCCTTGGACTTGGCAGTTCATCTACTAGCAAGATAGTGTTAAAAAATAATTCAAGAATTTGTCAAGGATACAACATGCAAAGAAGCAAACAAAAGAAAGTCGTTCATAGTATGAAAAATTCAACCGTAATTGATTGAATTACGGTTCATAATTCAATCATAAAGTTCATCACACAATAAAAGTTTTATTTTAATAAACACAGGTATCTAATATATCAGAATGACACCAAAATATAGACAAATATTTCTCAGCAAAGCAAGGTGTATATGATACAATGGCTAGAGAAAAATCAAGTCACAACACAAAAGGTCAAGATTACTCTGTACCTCCCAGTGTGACCATTCTGAATTATAGGACTGACAGGGGGCAGTTAAGGTTAAATGAGGTCAAAGAGGTCAGCTTCTGATCCCAAAGGACTGCTGTAATTGTAAGGCAGGAGGAAACAGCAGAGATTCATTTCTGAGGGCACAACCACAGGCAGCATCTGCAATTCCAGAAGAGAGGCCTCACCAGAAACCAACCCAGTCTTGGATGTCCAGCTTCCAGAACTGGGAGAAAATATATCTGTTTAAGCTGTCCAGTACATAGTGTCCTGTTAAGTCAGCTAGAGTAGGCTAATACGCCTAATATATTTATGAAATTGACCAAGACCGCTACATTTCAAAGGACTGTCCTTGTAGTGGCCAGGGATGGAGGGGGTAGGGAGGATCTTCAACTGCTTTCTTCATTTATCTTACCAACTTCTATTTGCTTACAACGGCTTTCATTCTTTTATAGAGCAAAATTTTAGAAGGTCATCACACTCCATTTCAAAAAAATAAATAAAGGATTTTGTTTGTTTGTTTTTGGCAGTGGGCAGGGTTAACAATATCCTGAGCAACTTCTATAATTCAATTTTTCTACATCCACTTTTCATGAACTTCAATGTAGGCTGGCTCCAAACATGAAAGTGTAATTCCTATCCTGTTGAAAGTAGCGGAAAAGGATAAGATTATGCAATTGCAAGCAGAGTATACTAACACAGTTTGAACACAGAAGAGCCACAGCATCTTCTCCCTGTGATAAACTCCCATTAACTGTCAACAAGATTTACACCAGGGTGGTAGAAGTCAAGGATATTCACTTTGGAATCAGATGGCCTGGTTTTTATTCTCCCTTGTTCTCTCCATCAACATGGTCATTTCCATTTTAATTTCTTTATTTGAAAAAATAGTATAATAGCATAAAATATAAACATTCTCCTAAGGTTGATGTAAACATTAATTGTGATAACACAAAGAAACTGTCACTGAACTAAATTGCTATGTATCCTAAATGTAAGTTATAAAATAGCATGATTTGTTATGAAGGACTTTCAGCAGAGATATTCTAAAGTGCTGAATGAAGCAGATATGTATGTTTTTCATCTCTATTGGATGAGGGTGAGACTGTAGCTTCCATATGAACTGAGTTGAAACTTTCTGAATTGAACTTGTTCTTGAGTAGACAATCGCTAAAAATCTTTGAAGGAGAAGAACTAGCAATGGCTCTGAACTTGAAAAAGAAAAGAAAGGATGGGCTGGAGAGATGGCTCAAAGGTTAAGAGCACCAGCTGCTCTTCCAGGGGTCCTGAGTTCAATTCCCAGCATCCACATGGTGGTTCACAACCATCTGTAATGAGATCAGGCCCCCTCTTCTGTGTATATAATAAAAAAAAAAAAGGAAGAGAGAGGGGGAGGAACAGAGGAAGGGAGGGAGGAAGAAAGAAAAAGAAAGAAGGAAGGAAGGAAGGAAGGAAGGAAGGAAGGAAGGAAGGAAGGAAGGAAAGAGAATTCTTGAGTGTGCCAGGCAACTTTTTGTTACTCTAAAAAATACCAGAGACAATCATTCTAGTAATGTTTCTTTTGCATATTTCAGTCTGCAATTGGTTGGCTTTGTTGCTTTGGAGCCCACAGTAAAGAAGTACATTGTGAAGGGAGAGAGTGAAGGAGCAAAATTACTCATATGATGACCAGGGTGCAAATGAGGAATCGATGGGGTACTGCTGGGTCCTTCAGAGGAGCATCCACAAAGCATGAAGCCTTCACACAAGGCCTTTCTCCTTAAAGACTCCCCAGCTCCCCAGCAGCACTTCTCTGGGGATGAATGCTTTAGTTTTTGGCCCCTGGGAACATTCCCTGTCCTTGATTGAACTATAGCACTTGATTTTGCTGCTAAATTGACAATGATGATAGATTAGAGCTTAGTATTTTGTATCTAAAGCAGTTGGGTTATGCATAATTTGTATGAGTACTTTGACTATATAAAATTATACCTCCTTTTAGAAACTCTTTCTAGATTGTGGCTTTAGATACCATGAAATAATTATATTAAAATATACATTTGGATGTTATTTAATAATAACAGCAAAAAACTCCTCCAAACATTCAGTTCAGACCATTGGCAACCTTACAAATTCAGTCTAAGAATACTGAAAAATAGCCTTTGCTTTTGTAGCACCATTGCTAAGCTTGCATAGTTTTTCTTTGATGATGATATATTTCATATCCTCTTAAGCTTTATATACTAAACTTACCACCTTTATGACTGAAATTTGTACAGAGGGAAGGCTTGTGAGAAATTTGTGGGCTGGACAGTTTTTTTTTTTTTAATGACATCTTTACATGAATGTATTTCTGGTCTTAATAGTATCAAGTAGCCTAAATGAGTTAAGATCACTTCCCAAACCTTTACATTAATATCAAGATGCAATTTAGTCAGCAGGGAGATTGAGCTCAATCTGTAGGAGATGAATAATGGGCAAGTTTGAAGGGGTCATAGATCTTCCTAAGTGATTGCTTCCTTATAAATTCCCAAACAAGAAATCTTCATTGAAAAATGCTTCAGGATTGCTGCCATTTGTCACTTGGCCTATGCATGCTTAATCACCTGCATTTTCAGGTCACTAAAGGCACATTCAGCGCATTGTGGAAGCCTAAGATAGTTAATACAACCATTGAATAACCAGTGTGGTTCCCCCATCGCACTTAAGCACTGGGAAGGAATTCTGCTTATTGTGTTCTGAGTCAACAGGTCCCCATTGTCTTGATTGATTTCAACAAAAGTTAATTTATTGCTAGGAAAAGTAGGGATTTATACAAGCCATTTACTCCTTATTTAAATTTACATACTTGGAATTAATTTTTAAATTAAATTAAAATTTTTATATCAGATCAATTATTAACTGAACCTGCAACAACTGAATTTAGATTACATTTGTCTGTCAAATTGTGTGTTGTGAATGAATGTACCTCCTACTTACAATAAGGAAATGATAGAGGAGGGGTTGACCCCTCTAGCCAGGACCCTCCTGAGTGCTCATTTCCACATGTGTACCTTAAAAATGTATTGAATCAGAGGCAGCAGAAGGTGGCAAGTGGAGAGACAGGTGTGGAGGCACATGTAATATGGCCAGATCCCGGCCTTTCCAATACTCAATTCATCTCTGTAAACCTTGTTTTCCTTATCTGCAAAGCAGCAAGAGAGGCAGTACTAGCCACACCCAGCATGGCGACCGACTAGGTGGCATTGTGGATGCCACAAGCGTTTGTGCAGTGAGGCAATAACCACCACACGTTGTCTGTTTGGAGCCCATTCAGCCGTTTATCTGCTCACACTGTCCATTTCTTGCTCAGTTCCACATCTATACTACTACCCTCTACAGCATTAAGTGTGCATTGTAATTCTTTAACATTCTCAATGGACTTGCTGTCAGTACAGAAACAGGACACTAACTGACTGGATGAGCAGGATACAAATATAAAAATTAGGGAAGGACCTCTTTTCATATGCATGCAAATATGAAAGGATAGATATTTTCTGGGGCTGTAGAAGTGTGTTCTAATAAAGGCAGGCAGCAGATGAAAAGAATTTATAATAGCTAAATTCCATATATTCTTGTTTCTGCTTGATAATCTGTCTTTGGTGAGTATGTAAATTTTTCTTCACAGTAGTTATTCCCAGCTGCATATGTGTGCTGCAGAAAGGAAGAGCATATGGAATACATACCGTGTATATATACATATAGGAATGCTGGCATGGGGTGTGTGGATTCACATGCATACACATGCACATACTTTCCATATCAGTCTATGCATGTCTATATGTAGAGAGGGAAATATGTATGTATAGATACATATTCCTTCTGCTCTTTTCATTGTGTTACGCATGTCAGAAGCAGGAAGAGCTCTGTTCCCCTCCCTGCTCCCCACCCCCCACAAGCTGGAGGGCCAGAAGGTGGGGCGGTACCTCGGGATAATGGCAGCAGAAGGCAAAGGGAGCAGACAGCTGGCAAGCTCTGTCCCAATATGCTTCCCTGAAAGAGACGAGGAAATTGGAGAAGATGCAATGCCTGAATGGCTCACTTTGCAGAAAAACAGAAGCCGCAAGGTAAAATTCCTTAGAATGCCATCCTTTTTAAAAGGATCTAGAATTGACGACAGCGTCACAACTCCGTAGCCTTCCGCAAAATGTGAATTTGTCAACAGTTTATCTTGGAAGGTGTTCTAGAAAGCAAAATCGACTTTTATCACCCCCTGAGAGTTGTCCTCATAAACTTAAACTGCCAAATGTGAGGTGTCTCCTTGGAGTTTTCTAGAACAAAAAGTACAAGACCTCTGGTTTCAAACACTGGGAGTGTAAGAATTTCTGGACAGCAGATATTCCGTAATGAGCACTACAACTTAAGCGTGTTAAATGAAACAATTTCAAAATGCCTACTTGTCATGCGAAACAAATTTTTTCTGATTTTATACTTTCTTGAAGACTCAGGGATCATTAGTATAAACAATTATCAGCAAATCAAATCATAGAGTTCCTGTGGGCTGCTGGGGTATGTGGGACTGTTTCCTGTGTGCAGCTGGGATGTGTGGGACTGTTTCCTGTGTGCAGCTGGGATGTGTGGGGACTGTTTCCTGTGTGCAGCTGGGATGTGTGGGACTGTTTCCTGTGTGCAGCTGGGATGTGTGGGACTGTTTTCTGTGGACTGCTGGGATGTGTGGGACTGTTTCCTGTGGACCATTGGAATGTGTGGGTCTGTTTCCTGTGGACCATTGGAATGTGTGGGACTGTTTCCTGTGGACCGCAGGAACGTTTAAGACTGTTCCAAGTTTTTCTCTCTTGTTGCTCAGGGCCATTGTTTTTCACAAGGTCTGTTTTGCTGCTTTTGAGTCAGTCATGAACTTGGGTTCTGTAGTCCCGTTGTTGGTGCTGTTACAAAGCAGGCAATCAACTCCAAGTGAGGACTCAGGGTTCTCCTTGCAAAGGCCTTGTCCTACACAGTGTGATGAAAGCGTTCTTGGTTGTTGGCTTTCTGTCTTGTCAGTAGTGAGGTTGATGGAAGGCTGCATTCTGAATATGAGCACAAAATAAACCTCTTTCTTGAATATTATGACTGTTTTAAGATGCTTGAGTTTTGTCCTTGTGCCCTAATTTTCTTTTCTTCTAATTTTGTGTGTGGGTGTGTATGTGTGATTATGGGTGCACACATGTGGATGGCAGAGGACAGTTTTGGGTATCATTTCTCAAGCACAGTCTGCCTTGTTTTGTGAGGCATGTAAATAAAGATAAAATGTGCTCTGTGTGCATATGTAATAGATATGTATATCTTATATATATATTTATATATAATTTTATATGAAATATGTAACTTGCTTTGCAAATTTACAAGTGTAGAATTCTTGTTCTTTTATTTCTTGAAAAGTGTGTGTGTGTGCATGAGTGTTTACATGGGTGTATGCATGCATATGTGTGTATGTGCTTATGGGGGCCGATGTTGGGTATCGTTCCTTAGGCATCTTCTTCCTTGGATTTGCAACAGGGTTTTTCACTGTTCTTGGTTTGCCAAGTATGCTAGTCTGTCTGTCTGTCTCTCTGTCTGGCCAGTGACACCGAGGATAGACCTCTCTGCCTCCTCTCCAGCGTAAGGATTGCAAGTAGATGCTACCATGCCTGGATTTTTTTTTTTAAATGTAAGTTCCAGAAATAAAAATCTGATCCTCATCAGGGCATGGCCAGCACTTTACAGACTGAACTGTCTTCCCAACCTCCTAATTTTATTTCTACAATTAGACTGTATGCTCCTTGGAACATAGCCTACTTCATGTTCCATCTTATTCTGAAAAACCCCAAACACAATACTCTCCATCGAAAGTAGGAACTTCTCACATATTGAGTCCAGGGTATTAAAAAATAAGTAGTTAATATTAGAACAGGTATAGAGTGTTAGGCTGAGGGGAGCCATCCTGTCCAGAAGAACAATCTCAGTGGGGAGAAGCCTGGATTCTTTGGCCATGTGGGAGTGTTAATGGAGTAAGAGTTTTGGCAGCTAGTTAGCTAGCTACCTGATGAAGATATTCATAACCAGGAGTATTAGTCAAAGTTCTCTAGAGTAACAGAACTTAAAGAATTAATCTCTTTCTATATATATAGAGAGGATTTATTAGGATGAATTACAGGCTGCTGTCCAGCTAATCCAACAATGACTGACTAAGAACTAGAAGTCCAGGATACCTGTAGTTGCTCAGTCCACAGGGCTGGATGTCTTCACAGGTCTTTAGTATATGTTAGAATCCTGAAGAAACAGGCTCTAATACCAGTGAAGGAATGGATTTGTTAGTGAGATGGGGCCAAGCAGGCAAAGAGCAAAAACTTTCTTCTTCCATGTCCTCATATAGGCTACCAGCAGAAGTTGTGGCCTAGATCAGATGTGTGTCTTCCTACCTCAAAACCCATGTCAAATGCATGTCTTTTCCTAGCTCAAAAGATGTGGATTAAAAGTGTGTCTATGTCAAACACCTGGATTAGAAGTGGATCTTCCTTTTTCAGATTAAACAGAAATCCCTCACAGGTATGCCTTCCATTTTTGGATTTTAGTTAATTCTAGATGTAATCAAGTTGACAGCAAGGAATAGCCATCATACCGGGAAATATGTGCAGGGCAGAAATTACCTCAGATGTGGCTATATTTGCTTTCTGTGGGGCACAGGTCACTAGCACCATGGCTTGGTGCCAAGATGGTCTCTTTGAATAGACTTGCAAATTTATATTTGCAAAATATAAATTTTATATTTATTTATATATAATTCATAGTTATATAATATAAAATTTATAAAACTAACATTAGCAACAGTTTATATCATTTGTATAAACTATGGGAGGAAAACACCCTTTTCTGTATTTTATGTGACTTCCTGGTATTTATCAGAATTCCATATGATGAAAACATGTTTGAACTCTTGGTTTGTATTCATTATATTTGTTATTTTACAGCTGATGTGCTAACTTGCCCTGTGGAATAAGGGGTCTGCTTATTTTTCTAAGCAGTATTCATTTCTGTTTCATGTTGGTTTGGAATTTGGTTAGAGTCAGAACATGGAATCCCTGGCATATTTCCCAGTGCTCACTTGTTGATTTGGTATGCTTAGACCTAAGTCTTGCTAGTTTCATGGTTTGCCAAATGCTCATATGGGGTGCTGTTATTTCTGAAGCAGAAGCCATTGACATTTTTGCTTTGGAGGGCCCAGTCTGAACACACAGACAGGCTGTCCCTGAAAGATGACTAGTGGGAGCTGGCTTTCTGAGCTGACTATCACATTTTTAGGAATTTTCAAACTGGTTGGTAAATGGTTCTAAATTAACCAAGGTGGGATTATTTCTACTTCCACAACGTAGACCATGGAAGGTATCACATATGCTCCTCCCTAATCCAATTGTTAAACTTTCAGGGTGAGTCACATGCGGTGGATGTGCTGGAGGTCAAGCCCAGGCTCATGTGCTGTGCCCACCAAGCACCTGTCTCACCGTTTACTTCTGTCTCCAGCCAATGATTGAACATTAACCACATATTACTGTGAGTGTTCCTTGTGATGCTGGGTTCAAGGAAAAGTGCTTGTTTTTCATCCACTCTGTGAATGTGTGATGGGATGTTTGTCTTCACTTCTTGGAGAAAGCAGGAAGAATCTTGACAACAGATGTGAATGTACTGGAAGCAACTGATAGAATTTAGATGACACATACATGTGAGCTTGTGTCTCCTGGTTTCATTCTGTGGTTTATGAATAGGTAACATTAGCAAAGTTAGTGACATTTTTATCTAAATTTTTTAAATGTACTAATGGCTAGGGCTGGAGAGATCACTCAGTAGTTAAACAATGTTCTTGCAGAGGACCAAAGTTCAGTTCCCAACATCCACATGCACAGCTCACAACCACTGTTACTCTGGCTCTCCAGTACACATGGGTGTATTTTACAACCATCAGTATCTCTGGCTGCAGGGGTTCCAACTCTCTTGTCTGACCTCTTGGACATTTGCACTCAAGTGCATACCCCTCCCCCCAACACACATGAATAAATCTTTAAAATATGCTACAGGCTAATGAATATGACACTCTTTATAATATTATCACTAATTTATTCATATTTGCCTCTTTAATCATTACTCAAATAGGGACAAGTACACTTCCCTTTACAAATGAGGAGATTGAAGCTCAGAAACATTGAGTGACTTATTTTGGTTCATGGTGGTATGGTAGATCTCTGGATGGCCTTGGGCTGACTCACAGTTCTTTCTTGAGAGCAGTTAAACATAGGAATGTAGCCTCCTGAAATTGATGACTCGGGTTCTAGTCTGTCTGGCCAGAAGGATGTTCCCCAGCAAGTAACAAGACAAAGATGGCTGTGTTCTGGGGCCCCTCAGTCACAGTCACACACGACCTGTGTAGACAAGATTGCATTTGACCTGACCATGGGTGACCCATTCTCTATGATTCCTAGATTTGTGTTATATTTGTGCTGTGGAAATAATAAAGCTGTTTCCTGTCACTCAGATATGTGCTCTGTTTTACTGGCAACTAGTGCACAGCAAGCCTCTATCATGATGTTTACACAGCAGTGATTAGAAGAGTGAGCTGGAATGTGAACAGGCTGTCTGGTTCTAAACATTTTCACCCATGAGGTCATAGCAGAGAGTAAATGACTGCATATATGTCAATTAGTGAGAACACCACCGACCAAGGGCCAATTTTTATACACATTGGCTATTAAAATCTTTTGAAAAGATACAAGGATATTACTAAATATTATTGAACATGATCAATAATAGTACTGCTTCATACTCATTGAAAGGAAGCAAACACACCTGGAATACTTGCTCCTAAACACTGCTATAGTATTTATGTTTATTCATCTACTCATGATCTTTACATTTTAGTATGATTTTGACATGCTTTTATTTCAATGATCTCAATAATTTTTAGTTTTTAAATTGTGTCTAATCCTGTGGGAAGCAAGGCAAGAGATAAGTGAACAAAAAATGCAATGGGCAGAGAAGTTTGAAAACATCTGTAAGAATAATGAAGGGAAATGAAATTAGTGTTCTATTATCTAGAATATAAACAAGTGCTATTTAGTTCTCTTATTGCACTGTTTTTCTTGAGTTGTTTTTAATATCAAATATGTTTCCTTTATTTCTTTGCAACTATATTACAAGCATTTGTCCTAGAATATTTCCTACCTTATTGTAAGAAATCAATGCAATTTTGAAGAATAATTTCTTTTTAGTGCAGAGGAATGTTTATATTTGAATAAATGTTAATGCCTGATGTAGGTCTCCTTTCCCGTAAAATCAAGTGTATCTCACATTGTTGTGTACCCTTGATATACATTGGGAAAGACTAAGTGACCATTTTTGATGATTCAGACTGAAAAAAGTTAAATTTACTTTAAATAATCAACATTATATGTTACATATTTATCATTTAAAATGATATTACCAATTATTAAAAGCTTGCTATTATGATATTGTCAGAAAATAGTAAAATTGGTGTTTATAATCACTTGTTTATTGGTTATGTGTTTTGTTTCTTGATAGAACTTCACTTCATGACTTTCTGGTTCTCCTGAGAGCTGGTAGGTAGCTGGTGATAAGCGTATAACTGTGCTAGTACCCAAACAAGGCTTTGTCAGCATGTGCTCTGGTGTTCCTTGAAAATTGGTGGTTTTTTTTCCCCTTCCAAACATATGCATATCTGAAATTCAAATTGAGTGCGCCTTACCTCATGCACTCCTCCGTACCTCTAATGAGGTGGAAAAATGTACATTAATGATGGAACGTTATTTAGTGCTGAACAAAGTTAATTGCTTCTAATCACTGCTTACATCCATCTGGTTTTATGGTAGACAACAAACCTCTTCATTGGGCTTGCTCATTAGACATACTGTAAATCACAGTGATGCACTGGCGTCTTACATATTGTGCTCCTATTAGTGAAGCTGTGTTTTCATATAGCCCCAATGGCAGCATCAGGGCACACACCAACTTCTCCATATTCTGTCAGAACTGTAGGGAGCCATGGTAAGCTGGCTCCACAGGCTCACTTGGAAGCCATAGAGAGCCTGCAGAGGCTGGAACAGTATGGTGTCTTTGCTATCAAACTGGAGCAAAGGAGGAAATACTTCCTTCTACTGTTATGATTGACAAGTATACACAGAGGCCAAAAGACATGAATCAGGGTTTGAGGAGCTGGGAGATGGCTTGGTGCTTAAAAGTTCTTCCAGAGGACCTGAGTTTGGTTCCTACCACACAGGTTTGGCAGGTCACAATAGCCTGTAACTCCAGCTCCAGGGCATCTGATGCCCTCTCTGTCCTCTGTGGGATAACCCCCAACACACAGATACATACATACAAGTAAAGACAAGTATAAAAATAGAGTCAGGGTTTGCAATTGAGGTAGGTACAATCTTTAAACATGGGTCTCACACTAATGGCTTCTAAAATTTCAAAGATAAAACAAGATTTACCAGAATTTTAGGAAAAAAGGTAAATACATGAAATGTGATAGTCAATAGCTTTAGCATAGCACAATTAATTACACCTAAGCTAGAACTAATCAAATTCTTAATGATACAATTAATTATACCACTGACTGATATTGACCAATCATGAGGATTTAGGAAACTGACAGAGAAATAGAACCTGCAAATGACAATCTAAAAGAAACCAAGAGGTTATAATTATCATAATGCATTACATTGTTGGAACTTTTGGTGATTAAAAGGGAACCGTATCTAAATTAATAAAAAAAAAGAATGAAGAAGGAAGGAAACAGGAAGAGAATGAGAGAAAGGAAGGAGAGAGGGAAGGATTGGCAGGAAAGGAGAAAGGGAGGGAGGGAGGGAGGGAGGGAGGGAGGGAGGGAGGGAGAGAGGGAGGGAGGTAGCAGGGAGGTAGAAAAAGGCACTAAGTCATTGATAGCACTTTTCCTGTTTGGTACTTCTCTAACTCTTCCTGTTCAGGATGAATGACTTTAGGGAGATGCCTAGTCATAAAAGAATCAAAATCTAAATCTGAACAGCCATGTAGGTACCATCTGACAATGTATGCTCAATTCATGCCATAACTGACATAGCTGAGACATAGAAATATCGAGACATGTCCCAAGCTAAGTTAAATAGTTTCCTCACTGCAATGCTGGAGTTAAAGGACATATTAAATCATCAAGACATTGATTGTTTTATAACTTCAATAAGCAATGGGACTTGAGCACACATATTGTGCACTCCACCCTTGAACTTTCAATTTTGTGCCTTGTGTGGGAAACAAAGAAACAATGAAGTGAACATCACCCCTTTGTTGGGAAAACAGTTTAGATAGTGTGGAGTATGAAAGTCGTATTCAACTCTACCTGAAAGCATTCTTCATCTAAGATAGACAGTGCAACTTGAGGTCTAACTTAAAACTTATAAATCTAAGACTTATTAAAATTGATAATTCATTTATAGAACATATAATAATTATTACTACACTTATACCATTATCAAGGGAATATAAATGAAATTTTACTATATTTCAATTTTTAATTATTTTTTCTCTAACTTCAGTCCCTCATTTCATTTTCTGTTAATGCCCTTATTAAATTAGATATCTGTGTATTCCTTGCATCCTATTACCTTTAACACCGGGTTGAAATTGAGTAAACTGAGCTTTTTGCACAGGTGCAATTTGGGTGCCAAGAGTTTGCTTAGGTTTTTCAGTGGCCAACCTATGTTTAATTCAATTCCTGCTCCTTTAAAACATTGTTCTTCTAAGTATGTACTACTTATGGAAATTGTTTACCTCTACCAAAATATTTATACCCATCTTTCTTCTTTATAGTTGAGAATTATGCACACCATATGCACGTGTAATACATGACAAACAACATATACACATATGTATAGAATTAAACCAATAGGAGCAGAACTCTGAATAAATTGTACATTTTTGTGCTATGCTTAGTTCTTACAGTAATAGCCTAATGTATTTTATGCATAAGCCATCCCTTTTATAGATGGTTTGATTTGATTTGATGACTGAACCAAGATTCTCAGAGCTGTTTTGGCACTCTCCTTTTCTCTTTCTTCTCTTTAGCATTCACCATGAGTGGAAGGCCAGTGTGAGCTTGGTTGATTGGATGAGAGTTAAATGAAGAGTAGCCATTATTTCCATTGCTTTGATTATGCCATCCTCACAACATGATGGACCTTGCTCCATTTCCCTCTGGTAGACCTGACAGACTATAACTGACCTAATTGATACCAGATGACAGCTCAAATAAGGCTTAATAAAGAAGAAATCACACTAATCTAATGAGCAAGCTGTTGTGATATTGGCTTATTGGAAGCTGTGGTATAAGCCCTTCATTTCTCTTTATTCTCTATGACCAGAGCCCCTAGTATCTTTATCTGGTGTGCTAGAATCTCAGGACTAAAATGGACTTAGTGGATCATGTGTCCCATTGCCTACTGGTTGTGCTGTTAAGCATACATTGAAAAATCGTTCCAAGTTCAAATATTATGAAAAGATGAAAGAATAGTACAGTGATCATGTAGACCCACTCTTCAATATTTCTTCTGTTTTGGCATATTCTCTGTCTTTCTTTCCCTATCTGTTTGTGTTCATGTTTCTGAATAATTTGAAAAATATGTGGATCATAATAATCAAACTCCCTCTCTGAGCACTTCATCATATAGTTCATAACAATAGGCATTTTCCTACATAAGTATAAATCATTATCAAATTAATTATAATATCCAGTCTATGTAAAAGCCCCTAAAATCATTGCCACACAGTTTTAAAAGACCTAATTTGTTTCCAAACCAAATCTAGGCAGTAGGGAGAGAGATTGTTAAGAACAAAGAGAAATGACATAGGTGTATGAAAAGGCTATATGAACCCTATTAATTTATAGGCTACTTTATTAAAAACTAAAAGTCATGAGTAAAACTGAAAATCCAATAAAAATGTTCAACATTTCCTTGCATAATAAATGCCATGACCTCATTTTGCATTTTCTTTTCAATAGTCTCAAATCTGCCATTATCCCAAAGAACCAAGGAACAAAATCTAAGCTAGTGTATGCTTATTGCTATAAAAAATTCATTATCTGTATGGCTTTTCCATGGAATAATGTGTGTGTGTGTGTGTGTGTGTGTGTGTGTGTGTGTGTGTGTGTGTGTTGTTTCTATGAATGATTGCATTTCAAATTTAATTTGAATATGGTTAATTAACTTTTTGGTATATATCAAATATATATATATATATATATATATGTATGTATATATCACACATATAAACTATGCTACAAGTTTGGAAGTATGGCACCTAGCTGTATTAACATTGAGCTGTGTTTTCCAAATTATACATGTATATATGTGTATAGTAGTTTCAAAAATAACACCAATAAAATTAATCTAAATCAAAGTAAAAATTTACCTGTGACTTGCAGCTTTTCTCTTTAGACCACCCCCACTCCAGAGGTAGAGCCAGAGTTTTGTGCCAAAAGTCACTTGTTTATGTTTTGTTGGAGCCAGAGTCTCAGGGTCTCATGATGTGCCTGAGGCTGCTGTGAAACTCATTATGGTCCTGTTCCTCCACCTCCCTGGTACCAGTGTTATAGGCACACACCACCATGCACAGTGAGAAACAGCCACTTGGAATAGTTTTTCTGCATGGTTATGTTATTCATTCAAATGCATCATCAGTTATATTTATTTGTTTCCCATTTGGGGATTTACTTTTATTTAAATTGAGATTTCATGATGTAAGATTTACACAGTTTAAAGTCTCTAAGTGTATAATAGTACCTGTCGGATGCTCTGTGTGCCACTAAAGCTCTCCATTTCTATGAATCCTGCCTTGAATGAACGACACTTTTAGTTTCTGTTTCATTCTTCTAGTGCTTTCCTTTGTACACTAACAACAAATGATGTTTTTTCACTTTGAGGTTCCACAGGCATGTATGAACAGGAAGGTTTTTATATATGGAAGTCCAGAAAGCTTCAAAGAAATAGTCCCCTTCCGGTACATCTGTGACACCATAGGCAATGCATTTCTACAAGAAGTGACTGAAATGACATGGGCCGAGCAACACAGGGCCTTGGGCATGCAAGCAGCTCTTGTTAGTGTTGATAAAATTTAAAGGAAAATCACAAAATTCATCTTTCATAAATATTATGTTTTTCTCCTGCTCATTGGGTTGCTTTGAATAGAGACCCTCTTGTCTTTACTCACACTGTGGAAGTGCAGGAGAGTTTGGCTTCATCAAGCACATTCTTGTTCTTAGGTTTGCAAATCTCATATTATCTGAGCAGTATATATTTGTCAAATCTGATATTTGTGCTAACATTTAATTTACATCTTTTTCCTATGTATTTGTGCTCATGAAGCTGTTATGATTGAGGCACAAGGGAAAAAGGCTCTGGCTGGAAGGCTTTGCTCATAGCATGTATGCTGTTGAGAGGTGATTGTGTTATGAGGATGCCGACGTCATTATCAGTGGATTAAGGTACTGACAGGGTCATGCATGGCCTCTTTGGAGGACTCTATTAGAGAGTGTGTTTTCGGGGTATGTCTTTGAAAGGTTTTCCCTTTGTTCTTTCCTCTTTCTGTTTCCCAGCCCTTGTAAGATGAGCACTTCTGCATTCTCCTTTCTCTCAGCCATGATGCTTTGCCAACCCACAGATCTGCAGTGATAAGGCCGAGGGTCCATGCACTGGACCCTCTGAAACTGTGAGCCCAAAGAAATCTTTCTCTGTTAAATTGGTTTGCTTAGGTGGTTCACAGCTGTGATGTATTGTAGAGCAGTTTTTTAGTTCCCTCTAGGAAGGAGTGATTAGGTTCATGAAACTCAGAAATACCCAAATTTCACATCTGGTAAAAGTGAAACTTGCAGGATTTATAGGAGCCCCATCCCAGAGTTCTGCATACAGGAGCAGTAAACACCTGCTGGAGGAAGAGACTGACCAGATGACCTGCCAAGAGGGGATTCTCAGACCTGTTGAGATGCCTGCCAGTAACGCAGAGCTTTAGAGATGTAGCTTTTGTGAGTCATGACCCTGTTGATTTGGAGTGGTGGTTTTAATAAAAATGGACCCCATAAGCTCATATGCTTGATTGCTTAGTTTAGTCACCAGGGAGTGTAACTATTCGAAGATTAGAATTAGGATGTTTGGCTGCATCCTTGTTGTCAGGGGGAAGCAGAGGTCAGTTGGTGGAGAAGGCTGGGGGGTGGGAGGAAGAAGAGAGGGAACTCTGATTGGTGTGTAAAATGAAAAAAAAAAAGTACAGGAATTAGGATGTGTCATCTTACTTGGGGAAGTGTGTTACCAGGGTTGGGCTTTGAGTTTCAAAAGCCCATCAGAAGTTCAGTTCATTATCATCATGGTGGGAAGCATGGTAGCGTGCAGGAAAACATGGTGCTGGCTACATCTTGATCAGATTGTTGTGGGAATTCATTCCATTCAGCCAGTGGCTTTGAGGTAGAAAGCCCTTGGGTGGGGTCTTGTCTGCATACATGACTGCTTAAGAGCTGATGGAGGGAGGTCATACTCTCTCTTGGGTGGCCAGGACTGGATCAAGCGTCATGGAGCAGCTTGTGGTTGGTCCCCATCGTCCTTGGACAGGACAGCAGCAGCTGGACCATCAGGCTCAGCGTCGGTGTCTTCCTTGTTCTGTATTAGTGAGTCTGTATTTCCACTGCAGCCCTTAATAAATTATTAAATAGACCTTTGTGGGTTCACACTGTAGAACATACTACTGTTATTTTGTTAAATGAACATAGTATCAAACTGTCCCTACAAACACATGTACCCAAAGATTAGTGTAGCTCTCAGACTTCATTGGTGAAGCTTCACTGTGCAGTGGATGTAGAAACTCAGAACTTGTCAACGTGTGGAGAAATATTTGTGGAGTGCTTAGCCATAAATGCAGCATCTATATCACGCTTCATTGCCCAAGTCTGAGACTACTGAACAAGAAGGGGCAGAAAGAGACAGACCTTGTGAGGACTGGAGTGGAGCATGTCTTCTGGCCATGACACAATGATTACACTCACGAACTCACATCGCATGTGGTTGTCTGTACAAGAACCAAACAAGAACAAGCCAGTCAACATTCAAAAGTGGATGGGAGGAGAACTCAGGAGCCCTCAACCCTAGCTGAGGAGCTGTGGATAGCTGACCACTAACAGGGGCAGTTAGTTTCTTTTAGGGATGTGATCCCAAGCAGGTAGATCATGCTCTCATAGATAGTCCCATATCTATGCATACATGGGCAATATAAATTGGACTCTGTGTGTGTGTGTGTGTGTGTGTGTGTGTGTGTGTGTGAGTGAGAGAGAGAGAGAGAGAGAGAGAGAGAGAGAGGAGAGAGAACATTAAGGAGTGGATATGGGCAGAGGAGTTAGGGTAAATAGTGTAGTTGAATGTGATCAAAATGCATTGCATGTGTATATGAAATTATCAAAGAATTAATAAGAACTATTATTTATTTTTTAAATTAAGGAAAATAAATGGTTAATAATAATATGCTACTTAGTTCATCAATTCCAACAAATGCACATGCTATTGTGAGGTGTTGCTAGTAGAAGGCATAGATTGTGGGGTACATGAGGTCTCTATATTGTTTTTCCAACTATTCTGTAAATATAAAACTGTTCAAAATATGTTTGTTTAAAAAAGTAATGCTGTGTAGGTGGTAGTTGAGGTTTGGACCTCGTAGTGTCCACAGAACCTATGATGGTTTTGGTCTCTTTTTCTAAAAAACACTGGTGCACTATTAAACAGATGGCCCAGGATTAAATTTCAGTTTGTTTAAAGTCTCTGTGACTGTGAAATCAATCCCTGAATTGCCAGTGTGAAGGCAGGACATCCAGTTTTAAAGAATTCCCAAAAGAGGCAATGACAGCTTGGCCAAGGATGGGAGCCCTGGAAAGAAGATGAGCTGATCTGATCTGGTATCAGTTTGATGGATAAAAATTAACAGCATTGGGTGGTGACCATGACACCATCAGAAATAACAGGCTCATGAGTGAAGCCAACACTTTTAATCTCCATTCTGAGACTGGGCTGGATTACATTTTCTGACCCACAGGGATTAATGGGTTTAATGAAAGAAAGCTAAAAGATATCTGGGGCCTGACTTCCTGCTCTTTGGTGGGAAGTAGTTGGTTTTTCCATCTCTGCGAGGCTGGAAGATCATGGCTTCTTGCTAATACACATTAAAGGCTAAAGTCATGAGGAGAGGGGGTCATCCCTTTAAAAACCTACCTTCACTCTGGATGCTTTTCAGCTCTCTATAATAGTATACTTAAAAATAGTGGAAAACACACACACACACACACACACACACACACACACACATACACACACACAAACACACACATTCTGGATCTTTCCAGTTACTTGTCCTCATGATGCAGGTTTTATAGGAAAGCAGTTAGTTCATGTGTCAGTGTTATGAATTTTCTCTTACCACAGCATAACAAATGTTGTCAGCTTCCTAGAATGAACACTCCCCACTTCTTTCTCAAGAACACTGATACATAATTAAAGGTGGATAGACAAGCATGGGCTCATTTCATGGATCAATTCTCCAGTTTTTGACACACACACACACACACACACACACACACACACACACACACACACACTTCCTTATGCACAGCTTCTTAGATTGTGGATCCCAGCTCCACAGAGTGCTGGATAACAGGGAGCAGGGTGACAAAAATTTGACACCAGTAACATGCAGCGACCAAACATTAATTCCAAATCAAGCACAGTGAAACCCAGGGTGTTAGAGGCAGAGCTCACCTGTGTGGCACTGATGGCCTCTGGGACAGCTTGTGGTTCTGTCCATGGCAATTGAGGGTGTACTTTGTGCTGCTTATGCTATCCCAGCATTCAGTGACAGATGCAAGGCCTCAGCTCAGACTTCAGACTACTGTGTTAGAAACTGCAGTGTTGTTATTGCATGCCTAGAACCCTCTGCTTTCAGAGAACATAATGCTTTAATTAGAGGAAACAGCCTTTTAATAGTTTCCCACCATCATCCCTCCCTCAGAATGCAATTACCAAGTTAGTGTATCTTTAGATAATGTTTTGATAGAATGTTTGATTTCAAATATTGCTGCTTGAGTTGCTAACTTGAGTTCCATTGAAAAAAATCACTAGGGCTCTGTGGTTAAGAGCATTTGTTGCTCTTGCAGAGGATCCAGATTTAGTTCTCAGCAGCCATATTGCAGGTCACAACCATCTACAGTTCCACTTCTAGGAAATTCCATGCTTGCTTCTGACTCCCTCAGGCACCAGGCACATACACGGTGCACATGTACACGTGTAAGAAAAGCACTTATACATATAAAACATAAAATAAATATTAAAATATTTTTTAAAATCATTAGTAAAATTTAACTCTGGATTAAGATAGGATTTAAAACAATTTCTGAAATGGTCCTAAACATGCCTCTGCTACTGTGTATTGTGTCTCAGTTAGGGCTTTTTATTGCTGTGAAGAGAGACACCATGACCATAGCAACTCTTATAAAAATTATTTAATTGAGGTGGCTTGTCTACAGTTTCAGAGGTTCAGTCCATTATCATCAGGGTGGGGAGCATGGTGGCATGCAGGCAGATATGGTGTTGGAGCTGAGAGTCCTATATCTTGACTCAGAGGCAACAGGAAGTCAATTGTTACACCGAGTGAAGCTTGAGAAAAGAGACCTCGAAGCCCACCCCCACAGTGACACACCTCCTCCAACATGGCCTTACCTCCTAATAGTGCCCTCCCTTTAGGGGCCATTTTCTTTCAAACCATCACATACTGCATATTTATACAAAGGAGTGTTTTGAGCATTGATGATTATAACTCAAAGTATCATGCACCTCTTAAAAAAAACCACCAAAGATTTGAACAGCATCAAATATTCAGCTAAGACCTAATTCTTCCTGTAAAAATAAGCAAGCACTTCTGTCTTAATTAGGGTTTCTATTGCTGGGAAGAGTCACCATGACCACAGCAACTCTCATAAAGGAAAACATTTAATTGTGGCTAACTTATAGTTTCAGAGTTTAGTCCATTATCATCATGATGGGAAACATGGCAGCATGAAGACAGACATTGTTCTGGAGATGTAGCTGAGAGTTCTACACCCAGGTTAGTAAGCACAGGAAAGAAGAGTGAGTCATTGGGCCTGGCTTGAGCTTCTGAAATCTCAAAACCCACCCCCAGTGACATAATTCCTCCAACAAGGCCACACCCACTCCAACAAGGCCACATCCACTCCAACAAGGCCACACCCACTCCAACAAGGCCACATCCACTCCAACAAGGCCACACCCACTCTAACAAGGCCACACCTACTCCAACAAGGCCACATCCACTCCAACAAGGCCACACCTACTACAACAAGGCCACACCTACTCCAACAAGGCCACACCTACTCCAACAAGGCCACACCCACTCCAACAAGGCCACACCCACTCTAACAAGGCCACACCCACTCTAACAAGGCCACACCCACTCTAACAAGGCCACACCTACTCCAACAAGGCCACACCCACTCCAACAAGGCCACACCTACTCCAACAAGGCCACACCTACTCCAACAAGGCCACACCCACTCCAACAAGGCCACACCTACTCCAACAAGGCCACACCTACTCCAACAAGGCCACACCCACTCTAACAATGCCACACCCATGCCACACCTATTCCAACAAGGCCACACCTACTCCAACAAGGCCACATCCACTCCAACAAGGCCACACCTACTCTAACAAGGCCACACCTACTCCAACAAGGCCACACCTACTCCAACAAGGCCACACCTACTCCAACAAGGCCACACCTACTCTAACAAGGCTCCATGTCCTAATCCCTATCAAGTAGCGCCACTCCCTAATGATCAAACATTCAAATATATGAGCCTATGAGGACTAGTCCCATTCTAACCACCACAACATCCATCTCATTAATGTATAAATATGCATTTGTGTTTAATATGAAAATTATATGCATACTAAAATCACTTGTACAAGGCCTGCAACAAACAGGCCCCCACAGTAGTCTGTGATTGATGGAGGAGAAGCTCATAGGATCTCCCCCTTACTGCTGAATTACAGGCCACTGATGGATGCTGAGAGGATGAGCCATTTTCTTCAGTGTAACTGGTACACACATGAGACTCCAGAGGATATTTCCAATCCCAGGGCCACACAGTAGGCCCTGCTCAAGTCAGAGGGACATAAGGGAAACAGAAAGACATGAATGTGGGAAGGGATCAGGGTGGGAGAGGGTACTACACAGGGAAAGAGAGACTGGGGAGGTTTGGGGTGAGAGAACAATCAGAATGCATTACAAACATCTATGAAAGTATCAAAGAGTAAATGAAGTGTTAAAAAGCTGAGGAAAAATGAAAATTGAGCCTAAGCAGTGTTTCCAGTTTTGTCTTGTGCCCACATTGAAGGTTGCTTATGGAAGACTTTTAAAAATGAGAGTGGTCTTTTTAGATAGATCAAAATATCAAGTCCAAGTTCATACCAGAGATCACTGCCCTGACAATCACCTTTCTCAAAAGTTCTCCAAGCAATAACAACATCTACATTGTTAAAGTTTCTATGCCATGCTAACTGTGAAGTCTTCTGGGTTTGAATATGAAGGTCACATGACATGATAATAATTGCTCAAGCACTTTCAAGCCCACTTGAAAATTACTTAATGTTATCAGTTGTTCCACTCTCTTCTGCATTAGGTCTCCTAGAAAAACTTGTGTAAAATCTTGTGATCTTGTGTGAAAGGCCCTGCACGTTATGCATTGTTGTAGAACAGTTTATGGCCTTAGCGTTGTTTGCAGATTTTAGTTCTTCTGGTTTCTTATTCAAAGTGACATTTTTTTTTTTTTTTTTTTTGAGGCAGAATTTCTCTGTGTAGTCCTGGCTTTCCTGAAACTCACTCTGTAGACCAGGCTGGCCTTGAACTCACAGAGACCTGCCTCACTCTCTTTCCCAAGTGCTGGAATTAAAGGAGTGTGCCACCACCACCAGGCTCAAAATGGTCTTTTCCTGAAGCATTTCATGGAGGAACTTTTGTGTCTGCATTGTCAAAGTCTCACACGATAGTGTGAATATTCACTATGAGTATTCAACGTTCCAGAACCATCTTTGAAAATGCTTCGAATTTAGACAGCAGTTAGTGGCAATAGTGCTACTGGCTCTTCTATTAATTTTACAGAAGTCTTGAACTCTTGGAAATTATATATGCTCCTAGACCAAGAAGTCTACTGGGCTGCCATAGCGTTAGTAGTAGGAGTGGTAAGTCAGTGGCTTTCTCTTGGCAGAGAAGGGTGGGGACCTGAAACAGAGAAGGAATTGCTGATGAGGGAGATCCCCATTGCCTTCAGTGGATCCCCAAAGTGTTTCAGAGGAGAGCACCTCAACATACCCCACTCTGCCAGCAACCTTGGGCTTTTTTAATGTCTCCTCTTGTATTACAACCAAATCTCATGCCAACAGGGACAGCATTTGTAGGAACTGTTAATCCTTTGGTATCTGGGCCAACTTATTACTTGTATCTTTACACCCTCAACAGCCATTTACACTTCCTAGTGGAAGAGTCAGGTTGACAACAGCTGAACCTGTTAGTTGGCCTTTCCAGTGCCATGGAAACAGAAACTACCCAACAACATGTGTCTGTTGGTGAAAGGCAATTAGGAGACGAAACATGTTTTTATGTTTTATTGTTGCCAAAAAGTAATTAAACTTAAACATGGTAAGTTTTCCCATCTTCTATAAGTTTACTAAAAATATAAGGAAAAGGGATCATATGAAGTATCCTTAAATGTCAGCATTTAGCAAAGTCCCTGTATATGATCCTGCCCCGGTAGGGTACATCAGGAATCCCAGCCCTGGGATGTGGAGACAGGGAGATGTAACCAGTGTGAGGATGACCTGGGATACATTTGATCCTGTGTTTCCTCCACTCCCCTCAAAAGAGGAATATCCTGTGTAAGCAACATGTGTATGTAGACACATGTATGCATACAGAGAGAGAGACATATATGTGAATATATGTCATTCATATGAATGACATAATTAAGGATATCTGATCAATGAGTAGGTATTTAGTGACTTGAGTTTATTATTTGTTTTTCAGGTATGATGATACTAATGTGACTCTGTGTATTTTAAAATATATTTATAATCTTACAGATACTTTCTTTTTGGTTAAAACAACTCAACAAAATAAAATGTTGGTTTATTGTTAGACATTGTTCTATATATACCTCAGACAGTATAAAAATGATAAAAAATAAACAGGAACTTCACAGACCAAAAAAAAAAAAAAACAAAAAACAAAAAACCAAGGCATTTTTAACCATCTCATACAAACCAACCACTTATAGTACAGGTAGGTATATATACCAAAAAAGCTACTGGAATGCTCAGAATAAGATTTTACTTTTTGTTTGTCTTTTTTGGTTGTTGTCATTTTCTTACATGTTTTTTTTTTCTCCTTTTAAGATTATAATGAACATAGTGAATTCAGAAGCAGGACAGAGAATGCCCTGAAGGCTGACTTGGTAATTCATCATCATTAAAAATAGCTGCCTCCTAATAATATATACAAATATATAAAAAAATATAAAATGTAAATAAAAATACGTTTTTTTTTCCTTTTAAATTCTTTTAAGAAGAAACAACTAAACCAGTGCCCTGCAAGTCTTGGCTCTTTCCCTATTGCAAATTCACATTGTGGTTTGGGTGCGAACGGTAGGTGGAGAGTACGTATCATCTGTGGGTGGTACTGCCTGCTGTGTATTTCTCATGAATTAATGAAATCATATGGTGTCTGTTTCTCTTTTTAAATAACCTATTGGATGCAGAATACTTTTAAGGTTATAGATAAAACAGAATTGGAAATATCTTGATAACTGTTCAAGCTAGAACATGGTACATGATAAAATAGTCACTTTTCTATGTTTCCTAATTCATCCTACAGCATTGTGAGAGAACATGTAAACACTGAAGTGAAGAATCCTTGTTGATTAACTAGTAATGAAATTTTAGTGACCTTGGGGAAAAGGAACAAGGCACATGGGGGGAGGGTACCAGAAGGCGCCCTTTCACTCAGGAGCTTCATGTCTTCCCTAAGCTCTCACTAGCTGTCCTCTGGTGTAGAGGAAGCCAGACACAGCCCCTGTCTGCATTGCTCTAAACATGTACTGACTCTCTAGAAGACCCTGTCCCTTTGGAGACATCAGCCCTGGAGTTGAAAGCACCCCCAGGATTCATGCTTCCCTGACTCCAGGGTTCTCTTTGGGGTTTACCAGATGGAAAACTAGCACCTCTGAACCAGTGAGCTGGTGAGATAACAGGCTTCACTGACAGATGGAGGACCCCAAGTGTGAACAAAATCAGCTCCGGCTTGAACAGGAAAAAGTCTGAATCCAATCTATGTAAGCAAACACCCATATTAAACCAATTACCCAGAACAACGAGTGCCATGGCCATCTCAATGACCCCATGCAGAAGAAAGTTACCTGTCTGATACTTGGTCAACATTTTGAACAGATTATACCAGGCTGAGAAGGAATGATGTCTTTCTCTCTTAAGTGTGAGCTTAATGAAGTATGAAAAGCTCCCTTTTGTTGGTGTCAACAGAATAGTTATTGACAATTTGGGGGAAACAGAACTTCCGTCTAACATCTTCATACACATTGCTCTGGGTATCTCTGGCATAGCCTATGCTTGTGGTGTTTGTCAAAGTTCAGTTGTAAATAGTGGCAAATGGAACACATAGAACATAGCTGAATTTTTCAGTGCACACTGAAATTTGGAAGTGTTTATCTGAAAGGTGACCTGACACTTCTAAACATGTAACATTTTTCAGACATTCCAAACTTTTTCAGAAATATAGAATTTATGTAAGAAAGATACATCAAGTATTTGGTTTAGTTCTTGTTATAAAAGAATTACTATAGATTAATTTTTATAACATTTTAATGACTATACAAACTTTATTATGTGTATGTTTATATGGTTACTAAACCTCAGTTTTTCTAAGTTTGAAAAGTGGTTCATATCTGCATACTGCATTTGATAATTTCTTAGATTATTAACTAAAAAAATTATAGAAAGTTTTGTGAATCAAATGAACTCTAACTAAAAATCATGAGCTTCCACTGAATTTGTAAAGGATCTCAAAAAAAAAAGCATTGTGATGCATATTTATAATCCCAGCACTTGGGAAGTAGAGGCGAAGGATCAGAAGTTCAAGGTCAGCTACCACTAAGTATTGAGTTCAAGGTCAGCCTCCATAAGTACTGGGTTCAAGGTCAGCATCCACTAAGTACTGAATTCAAGGCAGGCCTATGTGTGAATATATTTTAACCAAATCTTTAAATGAAGTTAAAATTATGAACAAAATGCCTTTTGTGAAAAAAGTTCTCCCTTAATTTCAGAAAAATCTAAATCTAAAATTTATGTTATCCTGATTTTAAATTCTGAAGAAATTATACATCAACCCAAGGAAAAGATATATTTTTCAATATGAAATTGGAAGAAATTTTGATTTGCCTAAGATTTTTTTAAATGACTTTTCTTTATTCTTTGAAAGTTTCATACATTTGTACAATGTCTATTGGTTGGTCATACCTATCCATTCCGACCTCTCTCCCTCCCTCCCTCCCTCCCTCCCTCCCTCCCTCCCTCCCTCCATCTTTCCCTCCTTCCCTCCCTCCCATCATGCCCTCTTTTTACTTTATTAAAGTCAACCTGACATTGTGGACAGTAACACCAGTGGGAGTTTGTTAAGTCAGAATCTTCTGTTTATGCAGAATCACTATGTTTAATGTGTGTGGTTTTTATTTTTATTTTTTAATTCCTCCCTGTGATGTTTCCTTTCTGATGTCAGAAAGGATATATCCCATGCAACCGAGGTGTAAAGGGCAGTGGAATGTGAGCTGGGGGCAGCTCAGGCAGCAGAATGCAAGTGTGGAGCAGCTCAGCATCACGGGACCCCACTGCATGAGCAGCATTGGTCACAAGGATGTGGGGTTCACCATCTGTCCAACCAGTCAGCTCGGCATGGCATGTGTTATTGGCAGGAAATGCGGAAATGCCCTACTTTTAAGGGGCTCTGCTTGACCCTTTCTCAATGCCTGGCAAATGCTCAAAGGTCTTTTCTTCGATATAAAATACTATCAACTGCCTCCTCTGAGAGTTCCCCTTTCTTATAGTACAAGCAACTCTCTTTGTATAAGCAATGGCAATTAGCATGTTCCAGTGGTCTCTGACAATGAGACCTGAGTAATGTAAAGTGTCTTTTATTTCTAGCTAAAATTTAACTGATGCCAGAGGGACATATGATCAGCATTGAGATTAGCTGCAAGGAGGTGAGGCTCACAGCTGAAGTGTAAGGGTGGCTAGCTGACCTGTAGTTCCACCCAGCTGCTCACTCATACTGTCAGTTACACACATGTATGGTTAGGTGTCTAGAGACAGACAGTTTTAAATTGGTAGGACATATGGAATATCAGCCTTCAGAAGAGGGTGTATGTCCAATGTGTTTGGGTAATATGCAGATAGCTCCTTTCTTGACAATAATCTATAATTTTCTTCTTTAAAAATACCATGGGGTGGTGGCTAGAGAGCTGGTCAGTAATTAAGACAAGTTGTTGCTCTTCCAGAGGACCCAAGTTCAGTACCCAATACCCACATGGGGTGGCTCACAGCCACCTGGGACCTCCAGGGAATTCAACACTTTCTTCTGGCCACTGTGAGTTTGGCCACATGAGGCATACACACAATATACATAAATGAGAATAAATCTTAAAAAACACAAAGAATACCTTTACGGGATGATGAGGTACACCTGGTGAGAGCACATACCGTGATCCCCAGAACTTACATGAGAAACAGGCAGCTTCTGTACAGAAACAGTAGGTCTGTAACCCCAGCACCTACTGAGCTAAGAGACAGAGACAGAATCACAGGAAGTTTGGGGACAGAAAGAGATGCTGCCAAGGTGGAAGGTAAGAACTGACTCCCAACATTACTTGTGACTTCCACAAGAGCACTGTAGCACACAGTTTCCCCTGCCTGTGCTCCTGCACCTTTGTGTGTGTGCACACACAAATAAAAACAAAAGCATTTATGGCAGTATAATACAACCCCCAAAATTTACCAATTTAGATTGGTTGACTTCGGGACACTCGCCTTGTAATCTGGGATACTCTTAAATTTACAGCTATTCCCCTGCTTCAGTTCCCAAGGGATAGCATGACAAGTGTCAATTGCTATGCTCAGCTGACCTGACCCATTTTAAGTATAAATTCAATAATACAGATACTGATGCCAACTATCTTTAATATAAGTAGGCTATCTTCATTATGACTGTGTTTTCTAATATCTTGTAGCTAAGATTGTGTTACTCTTACTTCTGTTAACCTTTTAGGTGTTAGCATCTCCATGGGCAAATGTGTAATCATCAAAGATCAAGGTCAAAACTTTGAAGACTCCCAGAACACACTCTTCAAACCCAAACTTCCCTTGCTTGCTTCCTTGTTTCCTTCCTCTTCCCCCACTCCTTCCTTCCTCCTCCCATGTCATCCCTTCCTCCTCCTCCACTTCAGGATATTTTCAAGACAGTGTCTCTGTTTCCATGTAGCTCTAGCTGAGCTTAAACTTGCTGCATACACCAGGCTTGCTTCAAATTTGAGTGTGTTCTCCCACAGGATTATAGGAGTGCCCCACCGTGCCTGGCTGTACCTTTATTTCTAAGCCTCATGGGTAGGTAAAACATTTGTGATTATCTGTGATTTATTTGAGCCCATAATTTGGATTAGTCACTGTATGCCTTACTTACACAGATCCACAAATCAATTGATCTTACATATGCAGAATAGAGGGTGTATGGCTAATTTAATATACACCTGGGTTTTGCATGAAGAAAACACCTTTTAAAGGTGCTACAGGATCTCAGTTTTGAAGTCTGTATCCTGGGCAACCTCCAAGCTTCATAGGGAATATGCCAAATAGACAATGGGTCTAGCTACCACCAAAGAACAAATCTTTTACACCTTGGCATCTGGTTTTCCAGATTAAATACTCATTAAATACCAGTGTGTCAGAGCATGGGAGTAATGGGGAAGAGCAGTTGTTAAATGCTACAAAACAAACAAACAAACAAACAAACAAAAAACCCAACACACTACTTTGGCCATTAAAAATCAGTTTAAAAATTCCATATGATATAATTTAGATTTTTGTGGCTTTTTTCTTTTGGCAAGAACTTATAAATTACTACAGCTTAACATTTAAAATTAATTATGGGCTGAAAACACAAAGTACAACCTGGGTTGCCACACACTAAATAAGACTAATTAGGGCAATTCAATATTAAAAGCCAGAGAAAACTCAGGAAGGGTGTTAAGAAAGTTATACACGATGCATCACAATTTCCCTTCAAAATATCACAGAGAACATATGGCATAGGTTAGCACAGGTTACCTAGGAAGCAGAGCTGAGGGCAATAATTCTATGCTAATGCTTTAGTGGGTATAAATTCCATGTTCATAAAACTAGTTGACTACAGGTACACGAGACACACACACACACACACACACACACACACACACACACACACACACAGGCAGGTGGGCGGGTGGCACATGAACACTGTTTCCTGAGATGTTTGGAGACCCTGTGCCTTAAAATGATCTGTCCCGTGGTGTGAGCTCATTGAGTTAGATAGAAGCAGGTAAATTTGTTGATTTTTTTTTCCCATGGCAGGAGTGCTGGAGGAATGTGTAAGACTAGAAATTGCTCTGGGGATTGAGAGAAAGTTAATATTAAGCTGAAAGGTGACAGTCAATGCTGTTAGGATCCTGCAAGTAGACAGGTCTGGGAGTCAGGTCGAATCATGAGTCATGTGGCTGGGTTGATTATGGAATGTAATTCATTTGGTAGAGATTCAATTTGCACGCATCACTGACATCATTCTAACATAACTGTCTTGAATATCTACTACATATTGAGCAAAGATGGGCAGAGGTACAGATCTATATTTATGTGTGGTTGTTAAGAGTTTAGCTAGATGATCAAGAACTCGGAAAAGGGTCAAGAGACCAGCAAGAGGAAGACCAGGAATAAGTTTGAAAGGATACACCTGGGAAAGTAATTCTTTTGCCTATTAATAATTATTGGAGCATCCATCTTTGTTTTGTTTTGTTTTTTTAAGACAGGGTTTCTCTGTGTAGCTTTGCACCTTTTTCCTGGAACTCACTTGGTAGCCCAGGCTGGCCTCAAACTCACAGAGATCTGCCTGGCTCTGCCTCCCCAGTGCTGGATTAAAGGCGTGCACCACCACTGCCCAGCTCATCTTTACGATTAGGAAGATAAGGCTACTGGGGCTCTCTCTGCTTTAGAAATGGGGTAAGAATTTCATTACTTTCAAGTAGGATCGCTGGATTTTGTGAAGTAGGTGTTTAAAGTCGTTTTTATTGTGGTGCGGAAGTTCAGACATGTTAGAAGGGTGAATATGGAAACTGAGTAACCAAAGAGACGGTGATCCCATTGTGGCTTCTCATCTCCTAATCGATGCATTTTTACATGCTGTGTACTGGTGGAGATGGGCCCCTAAACACTTTTGACATTGTCATGATGTTATGTTGTATCAGCAGGGGTCACTATAGGAACAGTGAGGATAAAGAGGGCTTTTCTTTATGGTTCCAATGTGCCTGCAGATGCTTCTCCTCAGCCCTGATGAAGGGCTGCCAGCAGCACATATGGAAGGCATCTAATGGTACTTGTACCCATTGAGCATCCATGGCAATCCTGTGAATGGCTTCCTGTCAACTATTACTGGCACGCCTGTGAGCACATTCCCAGGATGTTTTTGTAAGCAATACATCACAGGACTTCACAGTTGTGGCTCTGTCCCTTAAGGGGCATCTGCTTGTTTTGATATTTAATTCTGTGCACTTAAGAGACTTTTGTTTATTTTTAATTTTTATAATAATTTCTTTTGAAATTATAACATAATTATATTTTCTCCCTTTCCTCCCTCCAGCCCCTTGTTCTCTCTCAAATTCATGGCTTTCTTTTCTTTGTTACACACACACACACACACACACACACACACACACACACACACACACACCTAAATACATAAAACACCCTTCTTAGTCCATAAAATGTTACCTGTAGGCATATGATCTCAGGGCTGAACACTTGGTATTAGATAACCAGCCTGGGGCGCTTCCCTGGGGAAGACTGTTTCTCCCTCTCTCAAAATTTCCCAGGTGTCTAGGGGTTGACCTGCTGCCTAAACAAGACCTGAGCAGTGTCGACACCAATGGACTGCTAACATGGAGGTGGGAAGGCTTGTAGGAACCCAATCCCAGGCACTTCCCTTTTATTACTTCCGACTGTGGTCACCCACCTGCTGGTCTCAGACCACCCACACCCTAGAAGAGTATTTTTGGCATTCCAGTTTGGCCTGCAAAGTCTTTTGCCAGTTTTAGCTCTGCACTTTGGAGGGGTTCCTGATAATACAATGACTGACTTTCAATCACCACTTCTTCACTGAGTGTTGTCTTTCAGCCTAGTGTGACACATTCTCTTTAGTCCTCCATAGTTTGTTCATCCATAGTCTTTAAACCTTCCCTGCACAAATTACTGTGTTTTCTATCCCATTCAATTTTAATATCCTGTATGAGATTTGAAAGAAGTTTTGTATGAATTATACATTTATTTCAAACAAATTATTAGATACTAGTGCATGTTTGCGTTCAGTTGTTAGCCTAGGATATGAACTATATAACTTGGACACAGTAGTCCCACACAATTGAAACATCTATATCAGAACCACAAACCAACTGAGTGACTAGTAACTGGTTGATGTGTGTGCCTTGAAGGAGAGAAGCCTACAGCTGCTTCTAATGAGAAGCATAAACAAGCTTCTGGTCATAAACAAGCTTCTTTCTTAAACCATTTTCTGGAGTTCAGACAAGTGGGAAATTGGTGGTTGGTGGTCTGATAATGGGGCAGAGGTTTTTTAGAGGCCCAGCAGTTGGGACAGAACAGAAGCATAGACCAGCAGCAGTGATGCTCTCTACTCTGAGACATCTGGAGTCTTACTGGCTTCCTTTGTCAGGGTCTTTTAGGGAAAAGCCTGACTTGATGGTTATTGTCACCTTGGGCAGTTTTCAAAAATATCATGTAAATAACAATTCTTTCTCTTCATTCTCTTAAGATTGCCACAAAGGAGACACTAAAACAAAAAAGCAGGCTTTAGGAATCGCACCCTTCCTTTGTACGTGTGGGTAGACAACGTTCAAAAGAGGACGCGGACATAATTCAGCCTTCCAGGTCATCTGGCTCCATCTTTCTTTTCAACACATGCTTCTCACCCTCCTCTTACCACAGGAGCGAGAGCAAACGTCAGCTCTGGCCTGTCTGTCCACCACTTCGTTTTGTGTGCTCCATTGTGTTCTCAAGGAGACAACTCCAAGGCTCTGCCTCTGACCAGATCAGTTTCGTTGGCCCCCTCTCCATGGTACTAAGCCATAGACATCAGTATAGCACTTGAGCTACTCTCTTTTCCACTTAGTATTTTTATCTGCTTCTTAGCAAAGTGGTATTCAATGTGCTTGAAATTAGGATAATTGTCATTCTCGTAGCACTCTGGTGTTTCTAAGTTTATAAAAAAATTATAACTCGAAAAACCAAAAAAGAAAAAAAAAAGAATTCTAGTACAGCTCTTGAATAAAGGATTTAAAGAGTTTTTAAAACTAGAAATAGCCCAAAAATCAATTTTAAAAATTTGCTAAAATGTAATTATGTATTTAAGCTAAATGTATTATGAGAAGAAAAATTTAGTTGACTTCAGGAAAAAGGAAGCAACAGCTCTATTTATGAAAAGTGACTAACAAACCTGACTTAGAACTTTGAAAATATGGTTAAATTCCCCAACTGAATCTGATTAGTTCTGTTCCTAACGAAGCTGCAATCATACTCTAATGATCGTGCCATGTTCTAAACAGAGAGTTAACCATTTACCTGGTATTAGTCTATTTAGTTAATGAGTGCTCATGTGTAAAGAATACAAGAAGGGCTTGCCTCTAATCCCACTGAGCATCGGCTGTAAACTCATTACAGAGGTTCACTGAGAATTCAAAGTCTCTCATGAAGAACTTAGATTTTTTTCTTTAACTTAAAATAGATTTTTATCAGCTGGGCGGTGGTGGTGCACGTCTTTAATCCCAGCACTCGGGAGGCAGAGCCAGGTGGATCTCTGTGAGTTTGAGGCCAGCCTGGGCTACAGAGTGAGTTCCAGGACAGGTGCAAAGCTACACAGAGAAACCCTGTCTCAAAAAACCAAAAAAAAAAAAAAAAAAAAAAAAAGAAAAGAAAGATTTTTGTCAAACAATATATTCTGATTATGGTTTGGGTTCCTCTCCCCTACTCCTCCCAGTTCCTGCCCACCTCTCCTCCTCTCCAGATCCACCTCCTTTTTGTCTCTAGAAAACAACAACAATAAGATAAAACAAATGAATTGGAATATGACAACACAACCAAAGAGGAAAAGAGCCAGTCTCAGTGCAGTTCTGACTGCTTCCTTTGGTCTCCCGTCTGTCCTTACTTATGTCTGTCTAAAAGGCTATTGACAGGCTGTAACAATCCTGCTCAGTTTCTGCAAGCAAAATTTCACCTAACCCCAAACCAGACCAACAAACACAACAAACACAAACAAGCAATTTTAGTTTAGAACTAAACTGTGTATTAGATCACTTCCCTTAGGAGTTAACCCTGAGGGGCAAAACCAAATGGCCACTGGCAAGTGGATCTATAATCTCGGAATTTGGCAAACAAAAATATGTCCATGTCTCTGTAGATACTTTCTCAAATCTAACACTGAGAAACAACAGCTCAAGCCGGAGAGCATGCTATTCAGGTCTTCTCACATTTACAGCCTTGCTTTACCGCTACCCAATTTCAGCGCAAGCCCATCTGTTTTCTGTTTCAAAGATTCCTTAATTCTTTTCTCAGTTTTACTTTCCTTAACCCCTACCTCTCTACCCTCACCCCCGCCATCCCAATACTGTCTTTGGAGCCAAGGATTGCAGGGGATGCAGAGCTAAAGAGATCAAATTAGAAAAAAAGGGAAGGAACCTGCAGGGAATGGCCTCCCCCTGCTTTGAGCACATCTGAAAGTCCCACCACCCCTTCCAGTCTTTCCCCATTAACGTCACAGTGTCATTCAATGCACTTGTGCAGAACCCCAAAGTTCCCCCTGTTAGTTCCTCCTCCAGATGTTTCAAGTAAAGCTCTTAAGAACTGAAGATGATCCTTGACTTAACTTCTGGGCTTTCTTCTTGAGTTTGCCCCCTTTTGTGTCCCTGTTGGTCTCGGCACTCTAACCCTACCTGCAATATGCTAACACTTAACTGGCCAGATGAGCTCTGCGGGAGCTCCACCCTGCCCTTCGAGCCTGAGCTGGGCACCACTTGTCAGCACCCTGTGGCCAGAGAGGCTTAAGTCTCTGAGGATCCAGATACTCCAAAGATCTGAGTGGAGATAACCAGCAGACACCAGGCTGGAACTCAAGGGTAGTGCAAACAAAGCACTTTGTAGTTTCATTATTAAAGCAGAGAAAACAGGAGGTGCCGTCTACATCAGCTTAAACAAACAGAGAGGCACAGCAAGGGAATACCTCCGGAGTTCCGCTTGTCATCCTCAGCGGTGTGAAAAGAGCCAAGAATATCCACCCAGGCCTTTGGCTTTCTCACAGAGATAATGTGGACACGCCAGGACAATTCCTTCATGGCTTTGCTTTCAAGTTCTTTCTTAGAAGGCCACCTGTGGGAAGAGAATTTGGACTCTGCCCCTTCCACAGTTCATAGTAACTTCCCAGCGTTCTTACACAGGCTCCCGCAGTATATAACTTCAGAAAGTGCCTCTGGAGGGGAACTGGAGAGACCGGCCTGGTTGAGAGCACTTGCTGCTCTGGCAGAGGGCAGAGTTCTGTTCTCAGCACCACATTCCGGTGGCTCACAACCGCCTGCAATTCCAGTTCCGGGGGATTCAATGCCCTTTTCCAGGCTCCTCTGTCGCTAGGCACATGTATGTATGCATAGCTCATATCCACACACGCAAGCTTTCGCACAGATGCACAAAGCAAGGAACAAATCTTTTGAAAGTACATATAAATGAAGGCTAAGCCGAAGCAGAACAGGATAGAATGCAGTGGGCGCTGTTGTGGGCTAGTGAAGTGTTAACAGTGAAATCATCACATCTGGGTTCAGGGAAGCAGAACAGTAAGAAATAGATTTGGTATATATTTTAAAGTTAAAGTCAACAGAACTGTGGGCTGATTGTATAGGGAATGACAGCAAGGAGTAGACGATTATATATAAGGTCTATTTACGCAGTCCTGGTTGGCCCAGAACTCTATGTAGCCTACGCTGATTTGGAATTATTGTGATTCTCCTGCCTCTGCCTCCCAAGTGCTGAGATTACAGATATGCTCTACTGTGGCCTGATCATCATATTTGGGAGGGGGGATCAAGAGATTTTTGAATGTATTAAAATATAATATATTTTATTCCTTCATATGAAGTCATCAAATAGGCAGCTGGAAATAAAGATGTGGAATTCAGGTGACATCAAGCTGGGTTATATATTGTGGCATCTGTTTCAGTGACAATATTCAAAGTTGCTGGGCAGGAAGAGATTACCTGGGGTAGAAGGATTGAGAAAAGAAGCTGAGTTCTAAAGCAAGTCACCATCTACTCTTTAAAGACCAGTTGGAAGGAATGGCTAGAAAGCAGGAGGAGAAGCTTTTGTTTTTTCTTAAAGAGAAATGATGTAAAGTTTGTTGTTCACATTGGCAAGAAATAGGCCATGGTCATCCTCATGTCAGTGATTTCGGGAGAACAGCTTAAGTCTGGCTATTGAACAGTCTGGAAAAAAAAGAGAAATGAGGAAACGTTTTTAAAGAATAGAGGTTGGCAAAGTATATCAGTAGGTATGGGGGGCAGCTTTGGTTTTTTTAATGAAAGGTATTAACAATGTGCAATGTGGCAAGAATGGCCTATGATGTCTGGACTTTTAAGTGTGAAGTTAGGGGTGGGTGGGACACTGACAGACTTTCATTCACCAAGACAGATGAGCTACATGTCAGAGCAGGGTGTAGTTTTTTTTGTCGACATCTTCATTAAAATCAGTAGCATCAAGTCTGAATATCTCCAGATTCTCCCTTTCCAGGCAAACATAAATAACTTCCCCACGCTCTCTCCGCCTCAGACAGAATCCCAGGACTCCAGGCATGAGGCAGGAGTGGCAGGCCCTCGTGCTGGGTGACAGGTTCGGTGTGATGGATTGGGGGTGTCTGATGAACGGCTCTTCAGATTCACCTCAGCTGACTCACTCTAGAATGATTAATTGTTGTAGATTTTACAGACATCTTTCAAGAAGGACACATTTCTGCTTATCTATTTTACGTCCATCACAGAAAATCTGGTCCCTTGTGACTTGTCATAATCCATAAAGAAGCGGAAACATTTTCATATGAATCGAGGATGTGGGTTCTTCAGCCTCTTTGGCATCCTCAGAACCAACAAAAACGCTCTGGTTGAGTGTGGTGGTTACATTCTCATTATAAATTATCCTTAGGCCTAAAAGTAAAAACTAAAACAAAAACTTATAAAAACCAGCATATGTCATAAAGCATATCCATTATCATACTATCATACACATCATACTACCAATACTAGTCTCTGAGTCTGCTATTCCTCACAATGCTGAAATATATTGATGTATTTTATTAAATGAATTAATTTATGGGTGATATACATAACATCTTATTAATGAAAACTTTAAAAACCTTTAAAAATATTTGCCCTTTCTCAGAAGAAATATTATTGATGTATGTATGTATGTATGCATATATACTATTTATGCATTAGTTAACATTTGAATAGGGGCTATTACGTGAAAGCATTGCATTAATTGTTTTATAGACTTTTTCTCCCCTAGTTTTCTAAGTTGGTAGTATTTTTTAAAGTCATTTTACATATGATAAACTTAGGCATGGAGAAAGAGGCTTCAAGCCCATTGGGTTCTTAAAAATGAGGTTTCAGAGAGAGGAGCATGTCATAATATTTGCATGCAGCTTAAGGTTCTGATGAGTTAAAGTCCATTCATTTAATAATATCTGCAAGTAGAAATTTCCAGCAGATTAAAATGTTTTCTACTTAATGATTTTGTTTTAAATCATGGGGGGTGTTGTTCAGAAGTAATAAATAAGAATAATAAAATAAAATATTTATTATAGACACAAAGAATTAGTTGATTTTTCTCTTGAAATAATAACTTGAGTCTGTGATTTTTGGTCCCTTATCTGCTTATGTTACTAGCATAGTTATAAAACCCAAGAACTGACTTTTAACCTACTCCATCCATGCTAGGCATCTTACATGCATTGTTTCATTTGATCTGCACATGATTATCTATTATTATTTTGTTGGTTAAAAAGTCAATATAATAAAATAGGTGATACTGTAAGATGTAAATTATTGCCCGTGTGGTACTGTTTAACTACTCATTGCAAATCAGAGTAACCACCAACACCACACCTGCCTAACTTCCTGGATAGCATTTCTATGTCCCTTATCATATGATCTCAGCAAAAATTCCAAGAGGTATACAAGTCAGATAAAAGATTAGAAATATTCTGGGTTGAAGAAAGCTGAGTATCATTTCATGTAAATAGTTATTGAAAAACTTTTACAAAATAATTTTACAAGTAACTGCCAAAGATCCTCATAGGAAGCAAATTCCCAGTTACATACACGTGTATATACATACAAATTTTACTTTGAGAGAGGGTCTTATTATGTAGCACAGACTGCCCTAAGACTTGAAATCCCCTTGACTCATCCTTCTGAGTCCTGGGATTATAGGAGTGCAGCACTTTCCTCAACCTAAAGAACATTTAAAGGAGCCTGATGTGGTGGTACACACCTTTAATCCCAGCAAACAGAAAGCTTCCTGAAATCTTTTGTGAATTCAAGGCCTAGTCTACATAGGGACCTCCAGGGAAGCTATATAATAAAGAGTCCCTGTCTCAAACAAACAAGTAAAATATCAACAACATCAAAACAAACAAAACCATTTAAAGGGTGAGGGCTCTGTAGTGGGACTAACATGGATGATGCCATTTGTCTCCTCTGCCCAGGTTCCCAAGTTCTTGATACTACAAAACTCTTACACATACTCAAGAGTTCACTTCTTCACCCACAAGTTACCACGTGAACTTTCATAAGCCCTTGTGCTAAATTCTCTGAGTCCTGGCCCCATACACGTCTGTATGGCCATCTGTAAAGGCCAAGGTGAAGATGGCATTCTTAGTCTTCTGGCAAAGATGAGCTGGGCCATTACCTTTGAGTCTCGGGAGACACTTGGTTGAAACAGATCTAACTTTTATACCCCTCTGTTGAGTGGATTCATCCTGAAGGCAATTTAAACATGAAATATGAAAGAGAGAGAAAAGAGAGCATTATTCTCCATGGGACTTGGGAAGTCATTTTGATTTGTATACCTAATAGGAAGAAAAAAAAAAAACAACAATGCTATAACTAAAGTTGGCAATACACTGATCTGGAAAACTGAACAATGTTTCAGGCCTCTGGGTTTAGTGGAACATAGTGGAATCAAAGGGTGCTCTTTTTTCATATGTGCATATAAATGAAAGCTGCATAGATTCAAAGTGTGCAACCAGATGTTTTGATCTATTTGTGCACTGTGGAATGACCGTACTGAATCAAGCTGGTTGACATGTCCATCACTGCATTATGTTGTGGTCTGGACCTTAAGTGTCCCCAAAGGTCTATCTGTTAACTTGGTCACCAGCCTGTGTAGTTATTAGGGAATGGTGGAGTATTTAGGAAGGGAATCTAGTAGAAGGAGGCAGTTTTTTTTGGGGAGTCCCCTGGAAGAACAGACTGGTAGTTACGCCCTGCCCTCTATTTGCTTCCTATTCACCATGCAGTGAATGACTTCCTCCATCCCACCTCGCCACCACAATGCAACAAAACCTTGGAAACTATAAGAAAAATAAATGTTTCAACTAATAGGTACATTGTCACAGTGATTAACACACACTGTCACTTTTCTGAGAACATCTGAGAGCTGCTCTAGCTGTGCAGTGGTGGCACATATCTTTAATCCCAGGACTCGGGAGGCAGAGGTAGGTGGATCTTTGTGAGTTTGAGGCCAATCTAGTCTACATAGCAATTTCCAGGACAGCCAGGGCTACACAGAGAAACTCTGTATCAAAAAACAACACACACACACACACACACACACACACAAACACAAACAAACAAAACAAAAAAGAGCTACTCTGTTAGTAAATATGATGCATACATTATTATTTATAGCTTCACAGTGTGTATTAGGTTTTATATTATTCATTTAACAACTGCAAATTTGTATTTTCAACCAACATGTCCTCATTTCTCCTATCTACATGTCCCTGCTCACTGGCAAGCACTCTTCTATTATTTTTTTTATGAATTTTGCTTTTTAGATTCTTCATGTGAGATCCTGTGATACACACACACACACACACACACACACACACACACACACACACAGAGCACAGGGTCTTCCAGGCTCATTCACATTGTTGCAAAAGGCAGAATTTCCTTTTTTCATGGTTGAGTTGTATGTGTGCACTTGTGTGAGTGTGTGCACGTGTTTGTGTGATATGCAAGTGTTTGTGTGCACATGTGTATTTGATTTTTTCATCCATTTGCAGATTTTAATTTGCTATTTTAAAAATTCTGCAATGAACACAGGAGCACAGTTACTATCTAAGATAGTATTCTTAATTCTTTTTAGATACACACTTTAAGGTGGAATTGCTGTATCATATGGTAGTTCTATTTTTGTATTTTCAAGTTTTCTGTGGAGCCTCCAAACATTTTCACATAATGGTTTTACCAATTTACATTGTTGCCAACAATGAGAAAGAGTTTCCTTGAGAAAAGTTTTTAAAATGTACATATTGACTATATTAAAGTTAAATATGTCTGATGGCTAATTTTGGTTGTCAACTTGACTGCACATGAAGTCAACTGAAACCCAAGCTTTGGAGCATGCCTGTGAGAGATTTTCTCAATTAGGCTATTTGAAGCAGGAAGTCCCACTCTAAATCTGGGCAAACCTTCTGGTAGCAGCCCAGGTAAAAGGATATAGAAGGTGGAACCTTTGCTGTTTGCCTACTTGCCCTTACTCTCTTAGGAAAGCTCATCTATCCTGTTGCTGCTGGTATTAAATCCAACTTCTTCAGGATTCCAACACTGAAGACCAGTAGCTCTCTCAGAATCCTCTATGATGCCAGTACCAGACTGAAATTTCAGACACATCCAACTTTGTAGACTCAATACCTAATTACCAGATTCTCAGCTTTTGTTTTTGTCATGAGATAGCCACTGTTGGACTAATTGATCCACATCATATAGTCCAATCTTATAAACCACCCCCCCTTTACTATGTTTTTTTTTTTCTATCAGTTCTGTTCCTTTAGAAAACCCCAACTTGTAGTGGATATCTGTTCTGCCTACGACCTGGAAGTACCACCCCTAGAAATGTAGCTGGTAACTGTTCTACTTACCTATGACCTTGAAGTACCTGCCCCTGGGGCGTGGCCTCAGGGCTATCCTTAAGACCTGAGATGCACACACTCCAGTCTCTTCTCTCCCTCATGGGCTTGGATGGCGGACTGACTCAGAACAGCATAGGACAGTACCTCAGCCTTCCAGGACCCTGCAATGATTCTCTTATTTTGTTTTAATGAGTTTCCTTTCCTAATAAATCCCTTTTGCCCTTTAGGCAGACTCCTGTGGATTTATCCCAATATCAACTAATGCAGAACTATTGTTCTCTGAAAGATATTTTTAGAGAGTCAAAAGACAAGATAGGTGAGTTCAAATCATACTAAAGCACACATCCACTATGGAAAATATTTCAAAATTATTTTTTAGTGGAAACAATTCATTAGAAAAACCAGAAAACATTTCATTAACAAAACTAGCCAAGAGTCAGAAGCACAAAATGGTGATCAACTTGATTATCAGAAATACAATTGAAACCTCAAGGCAGTGCCATTTTCTCTAAAATAAAAAGGTATTAACAACAATAAAGCAAACAAAACTCTACTGCTGGTAAGAAGGCAAATTTCACATTCTCAGAAAAGTTATTTTGCATTTGTTTACCAAAGTCAAATGAAGCTTGGACACACACACACACACACACACACACACACACACACACACACACCTATGAACTGTGAGCGCTATTACTCAACTAAAAGACACATAAATAGGTCAATCAGTGTGGCGTAGCCACACAGGGAAAGACTGTACAGACAGGGTAATGAACTGTAATTGCACAGAGTAACATGGAAGAGGCTCACAAAATAGCACACGGTTGTGTCTGGATCAATTTAGAGTCCAGAGAAATTAGCCTTACTGTTGAAGTCAGGCTAGTGAAGGCCGGGGAGGAAGAGGTGTTAAGGTGAGAAGAACAGAAGTGTGATCTATTGCTGTCTGTCTACCTATCCATCTACATATTTGTATATAATATTATATATATTGAAACTTCTGAGTCCAGTATTCTCCGTATGAAAGTCTCCTCCAAATATTGCTTCTGTAGTTCTTATAAAACCATCACTAGATGTTCCTTGGCCTCTGGGGTAGACATCACATTTTAGAACTGTGTTAGTAGGCTTTGGAAGTAGTAAGCAAATACTCACAGTCTTTACTAGTATCTCTTGAAAGGGCTAAAATAAATGATGCCATAGCTTCACAAATGGCTTAGTTTTAGTTTTTAAATGTGGTCTCTTGTTAATAGCATTGGTAAATTTTGGCTTTAGATTTTAGTCTGGCTGGATGCCTTTGGGCCAGACAGCCATCTGCTCTATATGCTTCAGATGTTGGTTTGGCTGAGCCTGAGTCCAGATGACCTCTGAAACACCTTCAAGTAAACATTGCTTATATTCTGAAGGTCATGATATACTGCCATCATATTTACCAAACTATATAAATATTAGTGTCTAAGAATCAGTCATACAGAACAGTTCAAATGGCCATTGTTCTTACATTAATGCTCACTAATGACTTGGGAGGAAAAGAAGAAGTAGAATTAGGGTACAGTGTACTCGAACCCAAGCCAAAAACTTACACATGCATTGATGGGAAATAAATAACCACTGAGAAGTCTGACTGACCACAATAGGACTTTGGGGGTTGTGGGGCAGTGAGGTTGAGTTTCTGTAGTGCAATTGTGCTCTGTGCTAAGTCCTCTGAGTTGAAAAGACATGGCTTCCATGTGTGTTGAGCCATCCAGAACAGCACTGTGGAAGGTTTTGTTTCAAATGCTGGTCTAATAGGTTGTCTCTGAAAAGCAAGCCATGTGATAAAAAATATATTGAAAACACTATATACTGAGTGCTTCTTTTGGAGAATTGACTGAATAAATAGCATATAAAAGATGCTAAAGTTAGAAGCCCGGGTATCCATCTACAATCTGGTGTTTATAGATGACACTATCCAAAGTCCTAGAATTTTCAAAGATCTACTAATTGTGGATCCATTGGAAAGAACTGTGAATTGAAGGAGAGCCTAAAACTCTAAAATTGCAGTTTGTATGATGAAAAGTACCATGGATTCATTCAGGATTTAAGCACTTCTAATGCGACCTTGGTGAAAACTGGATAATCAAGTCAGTAGAAGTATAATTCCAGTTATATTAGTGGATGCAAGGAAGAGCCTGAATGCTTGCTGAAAACAAGGAAGGACAAACTTGCTCAGCATGATGGCAGAGAAATCCCAGATATGTCAAAGAGCATAGTGTGATGTTTTAGAGTTAGTGATATGTGCAAAACATGAATTTTCATGAAACAAATTACAACAAATACTTGGCTAACACAAGTGTTCGTCCCCAGTTCCTCTGTCCTGGGTCCATCCTGAAGGAGTCTATGCAGTACTTTCTCACCCTTACACCTGTGGGTTTCTACTTGCTGGGCCATGGGTAGTAATGCACTGTGGCAAGTTAGAAAACATGTTAGAAAATCAGCATTTGCTGATTAACAGAAAGGACAGCATCTCTGTTTTTTTTGCAGACACTCAGCAGGCCTGCATCAAATGGAGCTCATCAGGATGAAGTAAGTGACTGCTTAACTCTGGGCTTTCCTAGAGAGGAGAGAAATGCTGCTTCTTAACATTGTTGTTGGCTGAGTTTGAGGTAACTGAAGCTAACACTCACTTTTCTATTGTGACAGAAATACTTGAGCAAATCAATTGAAAGGAAGAATGCTTTCTTTTGATTTGCTCATTCAGGGAATTCCTTGACTCCACCACAAGAAGACTGTGATGAGTCTAAGTATCATAGTTCTGGGGTGCACATGATAAGGGAGGCATCTGGGAAGCAGGAAGATAGAACAAAAGGAAAGTGTTCAAAGGCACGCCCCTAGTCACCAACTTCCTCCAATCAAATTCCATCTCTGAATGTTGTTTTGGGGACTAAGCCTTTAGCATATAAGCCTTGTGGATGGGGGTACATTTTATATATGAGCCATAACAATACCCAAATGGACATAGTAAATTTGTTCTAAATTAATGTAAATTTTAGATATCTTGTTACCTTTATTATTCCAAAGACTTGTCTCAATAAGCCATTGAGTTACCAAGTATTTATTATATGAATACTTTATCATCTAGCACCATGCTAAAACACAAGAGAAATATGACACCATTTCTGCCCCTGAGTAACTTACCAACAGAGATGATGAGATTTAAATCAATAATAAAAAAAAGCTACAGAATACAGAAGACACAGGCCTTCAAAATACACAGATTCCGGTTATGACCTATAAACACCATAAACATTTAGATCAGGGGGTAATAATGGCTACATCAAAAAAGAGCAACAAAATAATATTTTATCCTAAATAAATGTTGAACATTTATGTTAAACAGTTACTGGTACATAGAATTTACTTGGTAAGTTGTATTAAACTGAACCATAAGGTGCTAACTGATAATACTTTTCAAGTGGGAGATGAGGCAAGAAGATATGCAAGTTCAAGACTGTATCAAAGGCCTGAGGCTTCATCTTAGTGGTGGGACTCATGTGCAGTGGCCATGGAGCCTTGAGTTGAACCTTTAGTACCAAAAGAGTAGGAGGGAGGGAAAAGGGGGGAGGAGTTATGAAGGGAGAGGAGGAGGGAGAGAAGGAAGGAGAAAGGGGAAGGGGGTTAGGAGTGAAAGGAGGAAGGAAGAGGAGGAGGGAGGGAGAGAGGGAAGGAAGAAGGGAAAGGGGGAAGGGAGTGAGGGAGGAAGGAGAAAGGGGATTTTAACATTTGTATCCAGGTCACAAAGACATAGGTTTAGAGCATCTACTTCTGTGGTTACTGTTTATATCTCCTCTTCAAAAGTATGGTTGAAATCCCTTTAACAGCTCTGTTTGTTCTTTGGAGTTGGACAGGTGTGTGTTTGGTCTATTTGCCAGCTAGGCATACCACATCCCTGCTCACCTTCCTGACTTTCTTCCTCCAATTTGTCCATATCACTTAAACACCACTCTCTTCCACCCATCTGCTCTCACATACACACTTCCCTATAGCACCATTACGAGGGAATTCTGGTTTTTAACAGTGTGGATCTTTCAGGGCCTCTGCCATGCCCTGCTTACCTGCCATTTAGTGATGGTGTGGTCAGCACTTGCAGAGGTGAATCCTCTATAGAGGCAGGTGAGGCACCACACTTGGGGCAGCTCTCCTAATGGCATTCTATTATGCCTGATAGTTAAACTGAGGCCTCTTCCTCTCTGGAAAAAACAAAAACTAAAAACATCAAATCACACAAAGACATTCACTAATGATATCAATCACAGAAAAAAAATTAAAAAACCAAACACACAAATACAGTACTGTGGTGATATATTGTGTACCCCAATAACACTTACCTGGGGATCAGAGGACAGAGCCAGCCACTAATTAGACATAGAGGTCAGGCAATGGTGGCACACACCTTTAATCCTATTACTTGGGAGGCAGGGATCTGTCTGGATGCCCAGGTAGCTCAGTTGGTAGAGCATGAGACTCTTAATCTCAGGGTAATGGGTTTGTGCCCCACATTGGGCACCATTTGTAGCTAGAGATTTTTGTGTCCATCCGGCTCCTGCAGCCACTCAGACCCAAGTAAACACACAGAGGCTTATATTACTTATAAACTGTATGGCCATGTCAGGCTTCTTGATATCTAGTTTTTATATCTTCAATTAACCCATTTCTATTAATCTATAAACTGCCATGTGGCTTGTGGCTTACTGGTACTTTTACATCTTGCTTGCTCTACATCTGGCTGATGACTCCTGACTCAGCCTTCCTGTTCCCAGAATCCTCCTCTCTCTTTGTTCTGCCTATACTTCCTGCCTGGCTACTCAGCATTTTATTTATTAACCAATCAGAGCAGTACATTCACATGCCATACTGGGCGACATGAGAGAAACTGAAGCAGGCAGTGGTGGCACACACCTTTAATCCCAGGAAGTAATGTGGCAGGACACAGAAAGGTATATAAGATGTGAGGAAACAGGAACTCATTCTCTTGAGGCTGAGGATTTCATAGAGGTAAACTAGTGGCTGGCTGTTCTGCTTCTCTGATCTTTCAGCTTTCACCCCAGTATCTAGCTCTGTTTTTTTTTTTAATTTTAATTTTTTTTTATTATAAGACCTTTAAAAATTCATGTTACCCAGGATTGCCCAGAGAGAGACAAAAGAAACCCAGCTTTTCAGCTCTTGTGACTATTCAGGTTTTGGCCACTTAGGTGGTAGAAGTCCAATGCCATCTGGCAGTTTGATGTGCTGGTCCCTATAGCTGGCTAATGTAACTAACTGGCCAGAAGCAAAGTCCTTATAAAAGCTGACAGTTTAGCATACCTCCACATAGGAATTCTTTCAGTGGGGGAAGGAGAAAACCAAAACAAAACATGTAACTGTCTTTTTTCAGTTGACGGCATGTGGTGAGCACTTCTAAGTTACTAGTGCAAGGAGTTCTTATTTGGGGATGCAATCTGACCCATAGACCCTCTTTTCCCATTCCCTTCCAAGTTGCCGCTCTACTAAATGATGAAATCAAAACTGTTCATTTAAGTAAAAAATACATTGAAAGGTGAAAAGCATATTTAATCAGTTGCCTTTGCTTAATAAAGACTCTTGAATGGAAATAATTCATGTTGAAGATTATATTTTCTAAGTAAATAGAAATGTTTTGAGTAGATACAAATAATAATGAAGACTTCTACCATGGTCTTCTTCCAGATGCAATCTTATTGACACAGTTTGATTAAGGAAAAGTTATAGAAAACTTAACAAGAGTGTTCAAAAGTGTGGGTCTGCTGTCTCTTACTACTGCACTTTGGGCTACAGAAAGCAGGTTGAGCTTCAGTAGGAGAATTCAGGAGGACTTGGGTAAAAGTATCTGAATCTTCAGAGTGCAGAATATTGCCTTTGGGGAGGGGCTTGATGACAAAGGATGGACCACTGTAGCAGGGCGATTCCCCAAAATCTGAATGTTTAAGTGAGTCCTGGAATGTTTCTGTCCTCTCCAATATGAGATGTAGGAGACAGACTCACCTTCCCACTCTGAGCACATACTTGTTGGAGATAGTGTTGAACCACTTGAGTGATTAAAGTCTACCCTAGGTGGAAGTCTTTTGATGATAACACCTCCTAAGTGTTAGTGCGTGTGGTTTGCATCTGAAGTATCCCTCATGTGTAGAAGGTGTGGGGCCAGTAGATGAAGCAATGATCAGAGTTGTGGGCTTGGGTTGGAATTGGATAATGGGGGCTCCAACCTCACCCGTGGATTAACTTGTTGATAGTTTCAAAAGTTAATGGGTTATTGAGAGGAAGTAAAGTCTTCAGGAAGAGAAGACTATTTGGAAAAAGTAGGTCATAGAGAGTGTGCCCCGGAAGGGCGAGTCTCTGTGTGTGTCTCTCTCTCCTCTCTGTCTGTCTCTGTCTCTCTCTCCATAAGATGAACATCTTTGGTCTATCTCATGCTCCCTGGCATGATGATCCATCTCATCACAGCACCAAACACAATGGAGTTAAGTGAGCACAGATGGAAACCTCCTAAAGCAGGAGTCCAAATCATCCTTTTTTTTTTTTAAAGTTGATTAATATCAGGTGTTTTGTCACAGTAGCAGAAATCTAATGAAACATTACCCAATTATGTGTAGACCTTGTGGCTTCAATGAAAACTTCTGGTATGTTTCCTCTGCTTTTTGGGGAAATGGACTTCCAGTTCTCATGACTGTTGGTGTGGCACCCCCATAGAGTTATCTCCCAAGCCCATGGCTGGGAAATGGCATATGCACTCAGCCCTCAGCAGCTCTGGAGAGTTTTAGGGTGTGTGTCTTCAATACTGTGAGAGCTGACGTTTCCGTTGCTGCTTCCTCAGAGGAAACAGCAGCTTCTGCGTGCCGTATGTTCACTTTACACTGCATGCCAACTCGCATGCCATATCATGCCAGCCTGAAGCAAATGTGTTCACCCATCCTATATTAGCATCATTCCACTTGCAACTGAATTAATAATTGGCCATTTTCCTGCATCCTTTAAAGGCAAATGTGAGAGTAAGTTTGTCATGCTTATTAAGAATATGCTTATTTTCTGATATTTCAACAAGGACAGTTGCAATGGGAAATTTGAAAATCCAGTAGCATTGGTAAATCTGGGTAAGAAGAACTGGAGGACTTGTAAAGTTTTTCAAAGTTCTTTGAATTAATGACCATTTCCAAAGGAAGAGAAAAAAAATTCTCTCACATAAATGATAGGCTAGTTTCATCTATCATGGAGAAGAAATAACTTGCATTGTAGTGGTTCAGACATTTACAGTGTTTAACATTATAAAGCCTGCATCAAATTACCCTACACTCCACCCTTTAGATCACTTTCCTCTGAGTGAAGAACAGAGGAAAAATTACCAGAAGATGAATGACAAGTTTCAAGGAGGCGGATGGCCAGAGCTTTCCTTGAGCTTTATGACCCTGCCTGAGCTCCCCTGGGGAAAATTCTTTATTCCACTGAGGTCAGGCAGTGGTGAATACACAGTCTGTGTTTTATTGCTGTGTGTGTAATTAGGACCACTTTTCAATTTCCCACGAAAAAGTACAAAGTAAGTGACAAGCCATTTCAAACATTTTCACTTGCGAGATTTCTCAGTGATCTTCAACGGCATAAGGAATCTTTCCCCTGTTCTGAACGGAATCATATTGAGGAACACAGACCCTGTGTTCCTGTTCTAAAAAGACGTTAACTATGTTTGCTTCTGTACAGTAAATGGCATGATTTCTTGATAGTTTATGGAAGCTTGTGCTGTTGCTTAATGGGGGAATTGGAAGATGGATGAATCAGCACTGTCCTTCAGCATCATTAGTCTGCTTTCCTGGGAAGCCAGATCAAATGAAGTTAACATTTTCCCAAGTAATGCTGAAATGCTGAATTTCATACCAAAGTGGTATAGAATAGGAATTAGGTTTTAGTGTGTGTGTATACATCAGGAAAGGGGGGAGAGGGAAAAAGAGAGAGAGAAAATATAACTAATATGTAAGCAATATGTGAAGCAAGAGAATAGAGTAAGAATATATTAGAAATTCAGTAAAAGTAAAGATGAGCTTACAGTGATGTGCCAATCATTGGAGAAACAGATGGAGGATGTGGTAGAGAGGCTAGAATGGTCAGCTGGAAGCTTCTGGAGCCCTTTGTGTTCTAATGTAAGAACTCTTTTTATGAGCAATGTACAGATGTCAGGTGATGGAATAAATGGCATATATTTGCTAATGTAGCATGAATCCTAATTAGTCTTAATAAAAACCTGGAGCTAGATATCAGGGTAAATGCTGAAAGATCAGAGAGACAAAGGAACAAGCCACAGCTGTGTCTCACCTCACTGACTCCTCAGCCAAAAGGTCTGAGCTCTTGTCTCCTCCCACCTTGTATTCTTTTCTCTGTCCAGCCATATCACTTTCTGTCTCAACCTTCCTAGTGCTAGGATTAAAGGTGTGTGTGTGTGTGTGTGTGTGTGTGTGTGTGTGTGTGTGTGTGCCTCCCAAGTACTGGAATCAAAGGAATGAGAAGATTCCAAGTGCTGGGATTAAAGGTGTGTGCCAAAACTGTGTTGCCTCTATGGCTAACTAGTGGCTGGCTTTGACCTCTGATCTTCAGGCAAGCTTTATTTGTTAGAGCATACAGAAAATATCACCACATGTTAATGTATAATTTTGTTTTTAAAATCTATATGTGGATACACATGCATACAAACATACACAATACACTTGATTTTGTGAAGAGAATTTGTATGTTTTTTTAAATTTGTTAGAGGCCTATTATAAGAACCAATGTCCCCAGAAATGGAGATTTTATCCTGGTTCAAACCAGACTGACAGCTACATATTTAGATTAGAAGAACCATGTACAGAAATCTGAGCTGATGTATTATATAGCAAGAGAGGCCCATAAAACTTACAGGGTCCTACGGCCAAAGCTACGTCAGTAAACTCCTTATTGAAAATTGAACGCATCAGGTTTTGAGAAAAGGGAAGGGCAACACACATTGTCAACACTTATACTTTTGTTTCTTTAGGATAAAGATATTTATCATGAGTTAGGGTTAAAAAAGTGGCTTTCCCCCCTGGTGTTATGTCATAGTCTTGTGTGTAGGACCGAGGAAGTGCGGAACATTCACAGGAGGGTGAGGCCATGTCCCAATTGCCATACATTAAAATTCTGATTCATCTTGCAATGCTGTGGGTATTTGGAAGTCTGCCTCTTTCCTGTAGGATGTCCAGAGCCCCTGCTAGCGTGGGTTGAGCTGCTAGCCGCAGCTGGGTGGTTGGGCTAGGGAACAGCAGCAGCAGCCAAAGGAGACCATCCCCACACATTCCAAGGGTCCCTTCGCATGTTTCCTTAGCTTCTTTGCAGAAGGACTAGAGGCCTCCAGGGGGTAGATAAAGGGTCTCAGACAGCATTTCACATTCCTTAAAGCAAGAGTTCCAGAAGGGGACAGAAACTACTCATCCTCCTAAGAATTAAGCCCAGAACTGACTGACAAAGTTTCACTTCTAGGATGGTTTATTGGCCAAATCAATCAAAGGCCAATCTTCACATCATTCCACTCTTTGATGGGATCGATATATAGGTATCTAAAGGAAGGAGAATCTCAAAGACAAGCTACCACTGAGTTTGAAAACCTCTCATGAGCATAGCATTCTAAATACTGTGTCGTTTTAGAAATAGGCCATGCACTATGATTTTAATAGGTTATAAAAAATCCAAGGATTAAAAATTGTGTTTAATCACTTCAAGACACACATATAGCATAAGGGATTTCTTAATGTCACTCAAAATAGCCAACAATTAAAAATGGGAACTCATGAAATCTAAAATCCCCTGTAAAGTAAAGGAGACCATGGATTGAGTGAAGAGACAGCCTACAGAATGGGAGAAAGTCTGTGATAGTCATACATGTGTCAGAGGATTAGTATCTAGAATATACAAAGGACCTCCCCACAACTAAACAAGAAATCAAACAATCTGTCGAAGGCTGACTATGTAACTCAGTGGCAGAGTGCTTGACTCCAATGCATGAATCCAGTACTGTTGAAGAAGAAGAGGGAGGAGGAGGAAAAGGAAGAAGAAGGGAGAAGGAGGAGAAAGAGAGATTACAAAAGAGACCCAATCAATAAATGTGCTAACAAAATGAACAATTATCAAAAGATGAAACATAAATATCCAATAAAAATATGCAAAGATACTCAGCCTCACTAGCCATCAGTGAAATACAAATTAAAATAAGTTGGGATTGTCTCCCTCTAGTCAGAATAGCAGTCATTAAGAAAACATTTCATGATAAATGCTGGCAAGGGTGGATAAACAGGAAGCCTTATACACTGTAGGTAAAAACATAAGCTAGTTTAGTCATTATGGAAATCAGTGTGTAGGTTTCTCAAAAATTTATAAAGATCTACTCTAAGACCTAGGTGTATCACTCCTGGCCATTTATTCAAAGACTCCAAGTGAATGTGCTACAGAGATCCTTGCATATCCGTGTTTTTTGTAGCACTATTTGCAATAGCTAAGTTATAGGACAAATGGGAAAAGCAAATGCACAATGGAATTTTCTAGTCACAAAGAAGAATTTATGTCATTTATAGGAAAATGGATGCAAATGGAGATACATATATGAAGTGACTTAAGCCATTCTTAGAAGGACAAATATCACATGCTCTCTCTCACTCACATAAAATCACATATGCAGAAAATATATGAATGTGGATGGGAGACTCTCTAGAGAAACAAAGAGAAGTTCCAGGAGGAGTGAAAAGGGGGAGGGGAGGGGAGCATAGGGAAAGATGCTCAACATACAATAGACATCTGTATGAAAATATCACTTTAGGGCTGGAGAGATGGCCCAGAGGTTAAGGGCACTGGCTGCTCTTCCAGAGGTCCTGAGTTCAATTCTTAGCAACCTCATGGTGGCTCACAACCATCCATAATGAGATCTGATGCCCTTTTCTGGCCTGCTGGTGTATATGCAGACAGAACACTGTATACATAACAAATAAAATTTTAAAAAATATCACTTTAGCCCCCAGCTTCTATCTTGCCCTGGAACTCCCACCTGGACCAGAGGTGAGTACCTGGGGTCACACCCAGAGAGGCCCGCACCTGGGTAACAGCCCGGGGCACCAGCCACTCTGGAGAAGACCTGCCCAACTGGGCCCCAGGTTCTGGCCATAGGGCAGGACCCCCCATCCCCACCATGAAGGTTCCCCCTCTCCAAGACCCTCTGATGAACCCTACAACCTCCATGCCCTACACCCACACCAATCTGCTAGAGACCCCAGCCACTTCCGGAAACATAGAAACCAGCCCCCAGCTTCCATCCTGTCCCAGAGCTCCCATCTGGACCAGAGGTGAGGGCCTGGGGTTGTAGTCAGAGAGGCAACCACCTCTGGGTCCCACCCCTGGGCACCAGCCATCCATGGAGGACCTGCCCAACATGGTGCAAGTTTCCAGCCAATTGGTGGGCCCTACTGGAAGGCTCCCCTTTTCCAAGACTGCAGGCAGACCCTGCAGTATCCACACCCTGCCCCCACACCCATTTGCCTGAGACCCCAGCCACTTCCTGAGACTCAGAGACCAGGCCCCAGCTCCCATCCACCCTGGGAACTCCCATCTGGCCAGAGAGACTCTCTGGTGGACACTATAACCTCAACGCCTTGAACTCACACCCATCTGCTGAAGACCCCCAGCCACTTCAGGAGACTTACAGACCAGTGTCCAGCATTCCATCCTGCCCTGGAACTCCCATCTGGACAAGATAAGTGTAGAGAGCTGCGTGTAGCCGCACCCTAAAGATGGCGCTGGCTTCTACCCTCTGCCTTCCCGATGGCAAACACTCTTTATGGTAAACAGCTCCTTATTTGGCTATGGCTGGATTCGTGTGCTGCTGGCATATGCGTGAACCTGTGGACAGTGCCCACGTGGCTGCTTGGGGTTGGCAGCCCAGCCCTACTTAGGTGCTGGGAGAGGCTTGCCCCAGGAGAGAGAGAGACACAATGCAACTAAACAAGGTCTGATTAAACTGTATTAAGGAGAATCCCGGTGTTGCGTCATCCTTGCTGGGCGAGGCGGGCGTGACAGATAAGGAGACCCCAGGGACTTCCCGAGACTCAGAGTCCAGTCCCCCAGGTCCTATCTGGCCAGCACTCTCATCTGGACTAGAGCTCACATCCAGCCCAAAGCTTCCACCTAGACCAGAGAGAGGCTCCCTAAATCTGTCAGCTCTGTCTGGACCAAGTACACTGATAAGACCAAGAACGAATCCACGAGGAGATGGGCAGATGTCAAGGCAGAAGTGCATACAACAAAATAAAGAGCAATACCACATCACCAGAATCTAGCCCTTCTCCAAGAGCTAGACATCACAGAATGGAAGAAGCAGAAGAAAACGACCTTATAAGTAACATCATGAAGAGGCTAGAGCCTTATATAGAAGAAATCAAAAGTAAAGTGGAGGAACAGACAAACAAAAAATGTGAAGAACGCTATAAAAAACTAGAGGAAAGGACAATTAAAGCAGAAGAAAACAATAAGTCCCTGAAAGAAAATCATGAAAAAGCAAAGAAAAAGATGAGGGAAACAGTCCAAGACCTGAAGAGGGAAATAGAAAAAATGAAGAAGGAATGCTGGAAATAGAAAATCTGAGTAAACAAACAGGAACTTCACATGCAAGTATAACCAACAGAATGGATGAGATGGAAGAGAGGATCTCTGGTGTTGAAGATACGTTAGAAGAAATAGATTCATCAGTCAAAGAAAACACTAAAACCAACAAAGTCATGACCCAAAATGTCCAAGAAATTTGGGACACCATGAAAAGACCAAACCTACAAATAATAGGGATAGAGGAAGGAGAAGAATACCAACTCAAAGGCACAGAAAATATATTTAACAAGATCATAGAAGAAAACTTTCCCAACTTAAAAAAGGAAATGCCTATGAAGATACAAGAAGCCTATAGAACACCAAACAGACTAGACCCCCCAAAAAAGTCCCCTCGCCACATAATAATTAAACAACTAAACGTACAGAATAAAGAAAGAATATTAAGGGCAGCAAAGGAAAAAGGCCAAGTGACTTATAAAGGCAAACCCATCAGAATAACACCCGATTTCTCAATGGAGACTTTGAAAGCCAGAAGGACCTGGACAGATATAATGCAGACACTAAGAGACCATGGATGCCAGCCTAGACTAATATACCCAGCAAAATTTTCAATCATCATAGATGGAGTGAACAAGACCTTCCAAGACAAAACCAGATTTAAACAATACTTATCCACAAACCCAACCCTACAGAAAGCACTAGAAGGAAAATTCCAACCTAAGCAAGGCAGATACACCCATGAAAACACAGGCAATAGATAACACCACAGCAGTAAACCCCAAAGAAGAGAAGTACACACACACTACCACTAAAAAATAAAAATAATAACAGGAATGAACAATCACTGGTCATTAATATTCCTTAATATCAATGGACTTAATTTACCTATAAAAAGACACAGACTAACAGAATGGATATGAAAACAGGACCCATCTTTCTGCTGCATACAAGAAACACACCTCAAATTCAAAGACAGACACCTCCTGAGAATAAAAGGCTGGGAAAAGACTTTCCAATCAAATGGTCTTAAGAAGCAAGCTGGTGTAGCCATCCTAATATCCAGCAAAATAGACTTCAAACTAAAATCAATCAAAAGAGATGATGAAGGACATTACATACTCATCGCAGGAAAGATCTACCAAGATGAAGTTTCAATTCTGAACATTTATGCCCCAAACACAAGGGCACCCACATATGTAAAAGAAACATTACTAAAGCTTAAATCACGTATAAAACCCCACAAATTAATAGTGGGAGACTTCAACACCCCACTTTCACCTCTGGACAGATTGGCCAAACTGAAACTTAACAGAGAAATAATGGACTTAACTGATGTTATGACTCAAATGGACTTAATCGATATCTACAGAACATTCCACCCGAACGAAAAAGAATATACCTTCTTCTCAGCACCTCATGGAACCGTCTCTAAAATCGACCACATACTTGGCCACAAAGCAAATCTCAACAGATACAAAACAATTGGAATAACCTCCTGTGTTCTATCTGACCACCATGGTTTAAAGTTAGATTTCAACAACAACAACAACAAACTACAGAAATCCTACAATCTCATGGAAACTGAATAATACTCAACTGAATCACCAATGGGTTAAGGAAGAAATAAAGAATGAAATTAAAGACTTCCTTGAAATCAATGAAAATGAATACACCACATACCCAAATTTATGGGACACTATGAAAACAGTGCTAAGAGGGAAATTCATAGCACTAAATGCACACATAAAGAAGCTGGAGAAATCTCACGCTAGTGACTTGACAGCACACCTGAAAGCTCTTAAACAGGAAGAAGCAAAGTCTCCCAGGTGGAACAGATGCCAGGAAATTATCAAATTGAGAGCTGAAATCAATAAAATAGAAATAAAGAGAACAATACAAAGGATTAATGAAACAAAGAGTTGGTTCTTTGAGAAGATCAACAAGATAGACAAGCCTTTATCCAAACTAAGCAAGAGACAGAGAGAGAGCATCCAAATTAACAAAATCAGAAATGAAAAGGGGGACATAACAACAGACAATGAGGAAATCCAGAGAATCATCAGGTCATACTTCAAAAATCTCTATTCCACAAAACTGGAAAATCTCAAAGAAATGGGTAATTTTCTAGATAGGTACCACATACCTAAGTAAAATCAAGACCAGATAAACCATTTAAATAGTCCAATAACCCCTAAGGAAATAGAATCAGTCATTAAAAGTCTCCCAACCAAAAAAGCCCAGGACCAGATGGTTTCAGTGCAGAATTCTACCAAATCTTCAAAGAAGACTTAATACCAATACTCTTCAAATTGTTCCACACTAGAAGCAGAAGGAATATTACCAAACTCCTTCTATGAGGCTACAATTACCCTGATTCCTAAACCAAACAAAGATGCAACAAAGAAAGAGAACTACAGACCGATCTCCCTCATGAACATTGATGCAAAAATCCTCAATAAAATACTGGCAAACAGACTCCAAGAACACATCAAAACAATTATCCACCATGATCAAGTAGGCTTCATCCCAGGGATGCAAGGGTGGTTCAACATATGGAAGTCCGTCAATGTAATACACCATATAAACAAATGCAAAGGAAAAAACCACATGATCATCTCACTAGACGCAGAAAAGGCATTTGACAAAATCCAACAACCCTTCATGATAAAGGTCTTGGAGCGATCAGGAATACAGGGAACATACCTAAACATAATAACAGCAATCTACAGCAAGCCAACAGCCAATATCAAATTAAATGGAGAGAAACTCAAAGCAATACCACTAAAATCAGGAACAAGGCAAGGCTGTCCCCTTTCCCCATACTTATTCAATATAGTACTTGAAGTTCTAGCCAGAGTTATAAGACAACATAAGGAGATTAAGGGGATACAAATTGGAAAGGAAGAAGTCAAGCTTTCTCTATTTGCAGATTACATGATAGTATACATGAGTGACCCCAAAAATTCAACCAAGGAACTGATACAGCTAATAAAAACCTTCAGCAACATAGCAGGATACAAGATCAACTCAAAAAAATCAGTAGCCCTCCTATATACAATAGACAAACAGACAATTTCTGAGAAGGAAATCAGAGATACATCACTCTTTACAATAGCCACAAATGATATAAAATACCTTGGGGTTACTCTAACTAAGCATGTGAAGGACCTATATGACAAGAACTTTAAGTCCCTGAAAAAAGAAATTTAAGATGTCAGAAAATGGAAAGATCTCCCATGCTCATGGATAGGCAGGATTAACATAGTAAAAATGGAGATCTTACCAAAAGCAATCTACAGATTCAACACAATCCCCATCAAATTACCAACACAATTCTTCACAGATCTGGAAAGAATAATACTCAATTTCATATGGAAAAACAAAAAACCCAGGAAATCCAAAAGAATCCTGTACAATAAAACAGCCTCTGGAGGCATCACAATCCCCGACCTCAAGCTCTACTATAGAGCTACCATAATAAAAAACAGCTTGGTACTGGCATATAAACCAACATGTGGACCAATGGAATCGAACTGAAGATCCTGACATTAGCCCGCACACCTATGAACATATAATTTTTGACAAAGAAGCCAAAAATGTACAATGGAAAAAAGAAAGCACAAATGGTGCTGGCATAACTGGATGTCAATGTGTAGAAGGCTGCAAATAGATCCATATCTGTCACCGTGCACAAAACTTATGTCCAAGTGGATAAAAGACCTCAACATAAATCCAGTTACTCTGAACCTGATAGAAGAGAAAGTAGGAAGTACTCTTGAACGCATTGGCACTGGAGATCACTTTCTAAATATAACACCAGTAGCACAGACACTGATAGAAACAATCAATCAATGGGACCTGTTGAAACTGAGAAACTTTTGTAGAGCAAAGGACACGGTCAACAAGACAAAGTGACAGGCTACAGAATGGGAAAAAGTTTTCACCAACCCCACATATGACAGAGGGCTGATATCCACAATATATTAAGAACTCAAGAAATTAGACATCAAAGTGCCCAACAGTCCTATTAAGAAACGGGCTATAGAACTAAACAGAGAATTCTCAATAGAGGAAGTTCAAATGGCTGAAAGACATTTAAGAATTGTTCAACATCCCTAATTATCTGGGAAATGCAAATCAAAACTACCCTGAGATACCACCTTACACCTGTCAGAATGGCTAAGATCAAAAACACAGAAGACAGCTTATATTGGAGAGGATGTGGAGCAAGGGGAACTCTCCTCCACTGCTGGTGGGAATGCAAGCTTGTACAGCCACTTTGGAAATCAATATGGCACTTCCTTAGAAATTTGGGAATCCATCTCCCCCAAGACCCAGCTGTAGCACTCTTGGGCATATACCCAAGGAATGCTCAATAATACCACAAGGGCATTTGCTCAGCTATGTTCGTATCAGCTTTGTTTGTAATAGCCAGAACCTGGAAACAACCTAGATGCCCTTCAACTGAAGAATGGATAAAGAAAAGATGGTACATATACACAATGGAGTACTACTGGAGTAATGGAGTACAATGACATCATGAGGTTTGCAGGCAGACAGATGGATCTAGAAAAAATCATCCTGAGTGAGGTAACCCAGACTCAGAAGGACAAACATGGTATGTACTCACTCATAGGAGGATACTAGATGTAAAACAAAGATGACTGGACTGCTACACAACTCCAGGGAGGCTACATAGAAAACGGGACCCTAGGAAAGACACAGGGATCACCCAATGACAGAGAAATGGATGAGATCTACATGAACAACCTGGACAACAGTGGGAGTAATGAAGGGCAAGGTTTGAGGGAAAGAAAGCTTAGGGGAGCAGGAGATCCCAGTTGGATCAAGAACACAAAGGGAGAACAAGAAATAACATACCATGATAAATGATGACCACATGAGAACAGGAATAGGCAGAGTGCTGGAGAGTTCCCCAGAAATCCACAATGATACTTCCTCTGTAGACTGCTGGCAATGTTTGAGAGAAAGCCTGATCTGACCTAGTGTGTTGATCAGATGGCCAAACACCCTAACGGTTGTGCTGGGACTCTCATTCAATAACTGATGGAAGTGGATGCAGAGATCCTCAGCCAGGCCCCAGGTGGAGCTCCAGGAGTCCAATTGTTGAGATAGAGGAGGGACTGTAAGAGTGTGAATTGTTGTGACCAAGATTGCAGAAGCACAGGGACAAATAGCCAAACGAATGGAAGCACATGAATTATGAACCCAAGGCTGTGGAGTCCCCAGCTGGATCAGGCCCTCTGGATAAGTGAGACAATTGAATAGCTTGAACTGTTTGGGAGGCATCCAGGCTGTGGGACAGGGACCTGTCCTTAGTGCATGAGCTGGTTGTTTGGAACCTTGGGCTTACACAGGGACACTTTGCTCAACCTGGAAAGAGGGGACTGGACCTGCCTGTACTGAATCCACCAGGTTTAAGTGAATCCCCAGGGAAGTCTTGGCCCTGGAGGAGATGGGAATGGAAGGGAGGGGATGGGGGGAAGGTGGGGGTGGGGGCGGGATGGGGGATGACAGGGGAACCCATGGCTGATGTGTAAAATTAAAACACAAATATAATAAAATATAAATAAAAAATTAATAAAAATATCATTTTATAACATAGTACATATACAATGAACATACATAATAAAAAATGCAGAACACAAAAATGTGCTTAAATGTGTCATAAGTCAACATAAATTTTAGGTGATGCTAGAACATATGAAATTATACTAGTCTTTGGAATTGTCTTCACAGGAAAAAATGGTAGAGACTAATTGCTTGAGTCACTTTAAATGAGGCCTGGACAAACATGCTGCTGGGATCAATGTTACATTGGCAAGGAGAGCCTGCTGGCCTTTTTAACTCCAATATCTATGATGTGTTGGAATATATGCATTCTTTTGTGGCCAATAAAAGTATGTGATAAAGTTCACTGAACTGTCAACATTGTCTGTCCATTTGGGGGATTGTATCCAAGCATGTGACCAGGTCCCTGGGATACTATAGAGCTGTGTAATCTATCACCTGATGCAGTTTGTTGGCCTGTTAAAGGAAGTTGAGCCCATCACAGCTGTGAATCTCCTCTACAGACAACACTTCTTCCTCCTCTACAGGAAAAAAAGTGTGGAAATTCTTCCATCAGGCTATTTGCAAGTCCCTAGCTTCTCCATGTCAGCTGCCCTTGGCTGCAAGATAACCATAAAACATTTACTGCAAAGCCATGAAGAATCCATATGTCCATTTGATGTGTCAGGCCACCAAGAAGCCAGAGCTTGTGGGGTAGCATAAGGATATCTGAAGGTGACACATGCTGTCAGTTGATGAACAGAGATGCAGAAGGGGATTCTGGCAGCCTCTGTCTTGGCCTTGACAACTTGTGATGGTGACCAGGTGGGGTGTGTTATCTTAATAGTCTAGAGCTCTTGTGAATTATTTGCTGATAGATGTAAACAGCTGTTATTCTTGGTAATGGAAAGCAATTAGAAACATCTGTACTCTTGGCTATGAGTAATGCCTCCTATCCTCACTGCTCCCAAGTGCCAATTGGAAATAACTACATCATCGGGATGGTGTTGGCAATTCTACACTGCATTATGGGCTGATGATTAGTACTGAGCTGTGAAGAACAAGAGGTGAAGTGTGGGAGAAGGAAGCTTTACCTGGGATTTACAAAGCAAGAGAGGGAACTTAACGCTTTAACTGCGCAACAGAATGCAAGAGGTACATTCACATCGGTTTCAGAGCCACCCCAGGGTAAGAAGCTACGGATCCTAATGGGAACAATGCTGATTTATTCATTCAACAAGTTGAACACAGGGATTATGTCTAGGCTATAAAGTGACAGGGCACAGGTTTGCACAATAGCCATTCAGTCTGTGTGACCTTAGGTGAGTTGCTTAATCTCTCTTTTTTTTTTTTCTCTTCATCTGCAAAGTGAAGATAAGCCCCACTTTACAAAACCAGAATGAGAATCAAATGAACTGCTATATGAAAAGTGCTCTCAACTGATTTTTTGTGTACTGGTGTACTTTTGACCACCAACTTTCTGATTCACACAACAAAGCTCTGGGATCAGCTTTGAACATGACATTAAAGACAGCTTCTCTAACAGAGGCCAGGATTTAAAGTACTATTCAGACAAGAATTGATGTTACATAACAGTCAGTTAAGTTATTTAGTGTATTAAGTTTATCTCTCTTCTCTTTTGCTTTCCAGGATAGGGTCTAGATTCCAGTTTTCCACAGATTGAAGACCAAGGCCTGTGATGGGTGGAATAAATCCACTGTAGTCCCTAGTTGCCAATAGCTTGAAGGAAATGCAAAGCTGTATGCTGTTACTTTCAGGGAAGACAAGAATTATTCACAAATTTTTTGTTGCTATTCTTGTTAAGTAGTCATACTCATCAGAATGTTTATTTTATCCTCTCAAAATGTCTTCTATCCTGTCAGTTTTTTCTCTCCGATGCTTACGAAATTGTGCAGCACACACACATGCAGGAAGTCTCATACGCGTGCGTGTGTGTACACACACACACACACACACACACACACACATACACACACACAAACATGCAAACTCACATGCATATATAGGCACACACATGCACATACACCTGCACTGACAGGCACATGCACACACAGGCACATGTACAGTGGCAATTTCAAATGCAGTATTGCCCTTTTCCTTCAAATTTGTAGAAAATAGAGACCAAGTTCATTCCTGGTCCCTGAATACAGTTATGATGGAGATTTTTAAGGAAGATACATGTTTGTTCCTGGGCCAAGACTGTGAAGAAATTTTGTGATGAGAAAAGAAATTTGAGATTTTTTTCTACTATCTAAATATTATTTTAGGCATCATAGTCTGCCACGGGGACTTTATCTCAGGGGAAAATTTTCATTCACTCATTCAACAAACATGTAATGATTTGCCCCTCGCCCTCACACATACAGAGAAATTGGGAGATTTCAGGGTTTTTTTTTTGTTTTGTTTTTGGTTTTTCAAGACAGGGTTTCTCTGTGTAGTTTTGCACCTTTCCTGGAACTCACTCTGTAGACCAGGCTGGCCTCGAACTCACAGAGATCTGTCTGCCTCTGCCTCCTGAGTGCTGGGATTACAGGCATGCGCCACCACCGCCTGGCTGAGATTTCAGTTTTTTGGAATAAAGGTTGTAAAATTAAGGTAAGAAAATGAATAAACATGAAAGGTATGAAAAATGAGAAAATGGAGATAAAAGATAAACATTTAAAGTTAATCTGGCATTTTGTTAGATGCCAACCAATGCTTGTTAATTTAACCATGAGAGCATCCTGAAGTTGGAGGGGAAGGCCTTAACCAAACTAGTGCTCAGTTGCTTTGTCAGTACATTTGTTATTTTAAAAAGCCTAGATTGTTTTTTGTTATCATAGGTTTCCTATTGCTGAAAATCTTTACAAATCTCATTCAATGGCTTGCAGGAAGGGAGTCTGCCTTAGCAGCTACAGACATTCAGATTTAGAACAGCTAATACTCATTGTAACTTATAAAGATAAGAGCTCTTTTCAAATCTTCTGGCTCCTACTCAGAAATCTCATCCTTTTGCTCTTGTTCTGGCTTTCAGTGAGAACACAGTTAAAATACAAATGATGAGTAGTGAAAGCCATAGAGCCTGCCTAGACTTCAAACACTTATTGGTACCAACTCCAAAGAAAAGATGGGTGTGTGATGTTGCAAGGTATTCCTTTTTGAAATTCAATGAAAGGAATTGTGTAGATGTAACGGTCTTATTAAATAAGAAACACAGAGCCAAATGTACAGTTAAAAGCCCAAGAGGTCAGAGCAGTAGCTAAGAGCCAAGACTAAAACCTCCTTCTTATTACCTGCTGCCGCTGCTGTCCTTCCCCTAAGTAAGAGACCTACTTCCTGTGTGTCTGTCTTTTTATTGACTTTCTGTTCTGCCTTCTCATTGGTTGTAAACCCAGCCACATGACCTCCTCGTCACTGCCTGTCTATACAGACCTCCAAGTCTTCTGTGGTTGATATTGAGATTAAAGGCGTGTGTCTCCATGCTGGTGGTGTCCTTGAACACACAGAGATCTGCCTGTCATGTGATCAGGATTAAGAGCATGTGCTACCACCGCCAGACTTCTGCTATGGCTAGCTATTAGCTCTGACCCCCCAGGCAACTTTATTTATTAACATACAAATAAGATCACATTCAGCACAAATAAAATATCACCATAGAATTGCCCAAGGAGAAGTTTTCCTTTTCTCCATGTTCTTGCTTTTGTTTCTATTCCTTGGACTTCCATAAATACCACCCTGACCAACTACAACATGAACTCTATCCAATCACGCAGTTCCAGGGACGTTTCCCTATTGACTCTTTCCTCCTTTGCCACCTTGTTTTTTGTCCCTTGCCGTCTCCTACCTCAACCCTTGCACTGCCAAAGCACCAGGAATTTGTTTCATGGGGGAGGTACAGTGCATGGCTTATTACCTGACAGTCCTGGGTGATCTCTTCTTGAAGAAGGAACAGACATAAAAAACACATTCAGGGAGGGATGTCCAGGCAGACACATATGTACATTTCTCTACCTAAGGTACACCAGGAGTTTTTCTACAGGTACACTACTGCTGCTTCAAAGAGGTTACAACTGGGTCAGTTTTCTAAGGACTTAAAATTTACTTTCAGAGATGCCGTGGTGGTTGGACTGAAAGATGACTCACATAGGCTTCTGTATTGGAACACTTGGTCTCTAGTCAGTGAAGCTGTTTGGGGAGGTTTAGGAGGTGTGGCCTTGCCAGAGGAAGTGTGTCATTGTGGAGGGGCTTTGCGAGTTATAACCTTATAGTTTATAGTTGCTCTTTCTACTTTATGCTCACAGTTGGGACTGAGAGTGTTCCATGCCCTGCACTGGCAGACATGCCTGTCACTTGCTGCCATGCTCCCCTGACATGATGGCTTCTTATCCCTCGGAACAGTAAATTCAAATAATCCCTTCCTTCTTTAGTTGCCTTGTTCATGGTGTTTTTTCAAAACTAATCTAGAACTAAGTTACAATGTAATAAAGTAAATAATAAGTTTTGAATGTCAGGTTCCAGTTAATAATGTCTACAGAAGTTCCCAGAAAAAAAGGTGATGACTAAAATCTGGGGAAGCATGCAGAGGCTCTAGGGTAGGTAGACTGTACCATGAGGATCAGCCGGCAGTTATGTTGGTTTTAGTTATTTGTTTTTACTCTTCTGCTCTTTAGGTCTTTTGGGGGACCCACCACCTAGCTTCCAAATAAATACACACATAGAGACTTATTATTTCTTATAAATGCCTGACTTTATCTGGGTTTGTCTCTTGCTAACTTTTCTTAAATTATCCCATCTACCTTTTGCCTCTGGGCTCTTACCTTTCTCTATCTCTGTCTATCTTTTCTTTCCTTCTTATTCCATGTCTGGCTGTGTGGCTGACCCCTTCTTTTCTCACTCCTTCCTGATTCCCTTTCCCCAGATTTCTCTTCATCTTTCAAATATGATGGTAGTCATCAGGCTAGATATATACAGATGTGAAATCTAATAAAACATTTTTGAAAGCACTACAGGAAAACAGACTGTAGTAACAGTTTGTAATCCTTTGTGAAGGGAAGTAACATACAAGGAATTAAATATGTTAGCCAAAATGCATATTAACTGCAATTGTACTTTCTAATTGCCTATCCATCCCATTTTCTTCAGCACAGCTGAGTTTTTAATGCATTTCTGGAAGAAATGGATGATGTGTTTCTTAGTTAGGGTTTCTATTGCTGTGAAGAGACATCATGACCATGGCAACTCTCACAAAGAAAACATTTAATTGAGGGGGCTCACTTAGAGTGTCAGAGGTTCAGTCCATTATCATCATGATGGGGAACATGGTAGCACACAGGCAGATTTTTTAGTGAAGGAGTAGCTGAGAGTACTATGTCTTGTAGGCAACAGGAAGTTGCCTGCGACACTGGGCAGTATCCCAAGCATAGGAAACCTTTTATTCTCTCTGCTTTCCATCCCTGCCTATCCTTTCTCCTGCCTGGCTATTGGCTGTTCAACTTTTTATTAGATAATCAGGTGTATTGGACAGGCAAAGTAACACAGCTTCACAGAGTTAAACAAATGCAACATAAAAGAATGCAATACATCTTTGCATCATTAAACAAATGTTCCACAGCATAAACAAATGTAACACATCTTAAACTAATATTCCACATCCGTGAGCAATTCTTATTCATCTACACAATGTCAGCAAGGCAGCTATTACCCTGCAGAGAACAAAGACACAAGATGGAAAGTTGTCAACACTCAATCTTTCTGGCATTTAGGACCCCACTGATACCACTTTTTAGTTCTTAGAACTTATATCTACCTTGGTTCTTGTCATCTCTGAGTTCATTTGGTTTTTCCTTGTTTCCTTGAGATTCCCTTGGAACACTTCTTCCAACAAAGCCACACCCACTCCAACAAAGCTGACCCTTCTAATTGTGGCACTCCCTATGAGATTATCGGGATCAATTACATTCAAACCACCACAATATGATTTGAGGCACCTGGCAAATCAATAATTAAATTTTCTAGGTCACGAGGTCAAGGTTCCAAAATCATAATTCTTCGTCTCTAACCATATAAACAAGACTTCAGTTGGCAGGGATCTACTCATCAAATTTAGAAAATCTCATTCAACTTTTTGATTATTTTGAGAGGATCTCACTATGTAGTCCAAACTCACCTTGAACTCAAGACCTCCTTCCCTGACCTTTTGAATAATGGGACTACAAATGTGTACCACAACTGTGCTTGGCTTAAGTTCTACTCCAAATATTGCCAACTAGAGTGATTTGAAGGCTCTACAGAAGGCTGTGTACGTTCCATGGTCCTTTTTAGGTGGCAATATCCCACCAAAATCAATGCTAAACCATAACTCCTTGGTCTAAAGGGGTTTCACTAGCAAAATGCCTTTCTTTGGGGGTCTTAAAGAGAATTTTGGTTTTCTTAGAGTGTGTTTTTCTGGTAAGACATACATTTTGATATGCCTGATTATTAATCAAGTCTGATTCAAGAATACCAGGCCTGGGTGAAAAACTATCTGAAGTTAATCACTGTAGGTAATACCTGATACAACAGAATCTGGTTATAGATGCTTTTTGAATAATGAGTAGTGCCCCTACAGATGTGCAAACTGAATGTTAAGTATTGCTTAAGAAGTAGGCAACCAGCTCGGCAAATTCTCTGACAACGTGTTTATAGTTTTCAGTAGAATGAGTTTAGAATCAGGAAGCTATTATGCCCTTAGCTTCTGCAGCATTGGACAGAGCCAGTAGATGGTGGTCTTAAGTTACAAGTTGCTCATAGCCTAACCCTGTCAGCATGGGAAATGAGCATAGCACTTCACATGCCCCAATCCTCTTTTCTATTTATCACGTGCTATAAACTGGAAGGAGCTAGCACAGGAGTGCTTTCTGAACCAGTGTGTTAATTGTTTTCTAGAATCACACAATGCTTTTGAAAACATAAAATTCATTACAGTACTTTGAAATTATGCAGTGCCTTTACCAGATCCTATACAAATGCTTTCATTGCTTGTCTTCTCTCTAAAGATGAAATAAATTTTTAATTTCTGAGTTAAGAGGCTGCTTATTGGGATTCTGAAAAAACAAGACCAACTCTATGCTGCAATGACCAAATATGTCTACTTAGCATTCCCTATTGTTAAATGTACTTTAGAAATTCAGTGGCAGTAGTATTACAATGCTTTGTAATTATGCATACTGGCTAGAATTAAAGCCTTTGGAAATTAATTTTGAGTTGAAATATTAAATTAAGTAGAATGTTTTATCATAATGGCATAATTTAAAACTAACTAAAAATAGCATTAATAATCATGATCACTCTCGTTTCATTAAAAGAAGAGATTTAGCACTAAATTATTAAATGATCAAATTTACGGTACCCAAGTTAGTAAAGATTTTGTAATAGTGTAAATCATATGACATGATTTCTGTCCAGTGACTATAGCAAATTAGTCAGTCTAGTAAATTTTCAAAGGTGTTAATAATACAAACACTTCAGTGTAGGAAGCTTTGGTGGAATGACACATCCTTGGACCTTCAGATATTACATTATTTCTTTTTATCTCAGCAGTGTCTCATGTAACTGCAATGGATGAAAGTAGAGATGGACAATTACACCCTGAACAATAGAAAATGGCAGACCTTTTACTTCCCTAAGCCCTCGAGTCATGGGCCCTGCTAGCTGCTTCCTAGCATCAGCCTGCCTGTGCTGCTAACTCAACAACCTTCAGGTTTCACTCGGAAATCACTCTGTGTTCTAAGCAGCATATTCATTGCTTTAAAAAAAAACTGTTTGAGATTTATTTATTTTTATTTTAGGTATGGGTGTTTGCCTGCATGTGCACCATATGTATGCCATGCCCACAGAGGCCAGGAGGGATGTTAGACCCTTGGAACTGGAGTTTAAAATTGGAGTGTTAGACCATTATTAGCCACCAAGTCAGTGCTAGGAGTCAAACCCGGGTCCTCTAGAAGAGCAACCAGTTCTCATAACCACTGTGCCATCTCTCCAGCCCTGTTTCTCATTTCTTTATTAATTCTCAGATTAAAATTCAACTTGAGAAAATTCTACAAGTCAAAAGACCAAGGAAAAGAAAATAACACCTCGAAACTTATTTGAAGTCATCTTTATATCTATATAATATGTTATATATAATATTTTATATATACATGCATGCATATATATATATATATATACACTATTTTTCATAATTGAATTATCTATAATTCATTGAATCTGAAAAGCAAATAACTACCAATCTCTTGAGCCTTGAAGGAAGTACTGGTGATCAGGGGAAAGGGAGTAGTTTTGTGTGTTCTGTGTTTCCTAAGGAACGTTTTAAGTAATAGACATTTAATATACTATAGACTTGCACTTAGTGTTGCTGAATGGTCCCTCCTGTTTTAGTATCTGATATGTATTTTGAAAGGTTATCAAAGCTGAGAATATGCAAAGTCACATAAGGTTACAACTAATTGGTACAGGAGTTAAAATGGTATGACTTGGGCCAAGCATGGTGGTTCATGCCTTTAATCTCAGGACTCTGGAGGCAATACTGGCAGCTCCTCTGAGAGTTCAAGACCATCCTGGTCTACAAAGTAAGTTCAGGCTAGCCAGATCCACATAGGAGACCTGGTATTGAAAACACACACACACACATACACACACACACACACACACACACACACACACACACACACACACACTAAAGGTGATGTGGTGAAAAACCCAGGAAGTATGTTCTTCACAGAGCTGAAGGGTATCAGAAACAAAGTGTCATTTATATATCATGTTTATGAAAATGTGTTCCATGCTGTGTGAATGAAATAACACACTCAGCATGTCTATAGTCTCAGACTCAAGTTTTGTATGTTTGGGGAAGCTATCAATTCAAGACCTGGGCTTTCCCTTTTAAAGCCATGTGCCATTCTGAAATATTTAACTAGACTCCAGAGTTAAACAGACATCTGAAAACAGCTATACACTCATTAGTACTGTTTGAGTAACTCCCTTGGCTTTTATGTAACTCAGGAAATGGGAAATCATAACATCATAAATAGTATTAATCTGAATCCATCGATGTAGCCAGAGCAATTTTAGGCCAATCATTTCTCATTAGGCTGATGTTAGTAAAATTTCTTATTCAGATAAGGTTTTTTTTTCTTTTCATTTTTCTTCTTTTGAGTAGTCAGTAGCCAATGAAGTGTAATAAGTTCAGCAAATTGGGGCTGAGGTGTCTCAGGCTGGCTTTATTCGTGGCTGTAAATTACAGTGGCTTTGTAACTGCTTAACACAGCTCTTGAATCAAAAAGTGTCACCTCTGATTTTTTTTTTTTTCTGTTCAGGCTGAATGATTGGCATTAAGGACGGGGGGGGGGGGGAGCTAAGTGGGGGCAGGGTGGGGAGACAGAGTAAGTGAAGACCCAACCTCCTGTAATTCAAGATTAAAGCCACTTGCTCAGATTGTCAAATTGATTTATATTTTAACTGCTGATCATCTGAAGAGGTAACTAAATAGAATCTTAATAAGCTAGCATCTTCTTGCATCATTTTTTCATTGCAAATTATAATTTAGTAATTAAAAAATTTTAAATTCTGTTCTGCGTATCTTCTATTGACATGGAGTTGGACTCTAGATTTTATTTTGTTTTACAGACCCAAACAGTAAGGTATGACTGAAATTGCCTGTTCCTGAAACTTCAAATCTGTTCCTTTACCCACAGGAGAGCCAGTGGCTGCTGTGAGAAGCACTGTTGTGAGCACTGGCCTTCTGTAAGCAGACATGAGAGTTTCTCAATGGATGATTGGATGGAAAGAGCACATCCCAAGCAGCTTTCAACAGGTCAGCAAATGAGGATTCTGTGCCATTTTCCTACAGCCCTCATTGACGGTTCCTGAAAGAAAGAGGCAGACTCTATTTCTTAGATGGGATTAGCAGAAAACAGAAAAGGAATTAATACATGCAGTACCAAATATGAAATAGTGCTCTGCATAGAGACATTTCACACTTGGTTGAGTTCATGAGTGGGTCATTGGTGCTGGAACAATAACTGCCATGTTGTAAGGGAAGAATTATTATGCAAGGTCAGCAGCATTTGAAGATTGAACGAAGAAGAGATATCAAAAGATATTTGGAAACTGTTTCTTAAATAAGGGGTTCATTTCAAGTTTTAATAGAATAAAGAAATATACAAATTTTCTATGACAGTTTAGTAGCTGTTTTTTAAGTTAGTGAAAGTATGCTTATGTATGCAATCATAATGTCTATCATTATACTGGCCTTCTATGGAAACCATGGACAAAATATACTGGTATATGTGTTTTCATTTTATTCTTGTGTATACGACACAATACTAAAACAGTACTCACAAAATGCTAATAGTGAAATTTAAATTTCAAGAAAATTCATTATGCATTATTTCAAAATTACTAACCAATAATAACATATGCTTTTCAAACAAAATAATTTGAATTTTAAAAAGGCACAAACAGAAAAACTAACATGAAACACCCATAAGCCTAGTTCACTGGTGTAAAGTTGTTAATATTTTGACATCTATACTTTTGACAACTTTTCTCTATGAAATATTAAAATGTAGTACAGTTTTCACGGGGACTTCTTCTTTGACTATTCTTATGTCCTTTTACATGTGTGGTGCTGGGGACTGAACACAAGGTGTTCAGTGTTCTTTGGTGATATTTTTAATGCCTATGTAATGCTCCTCTGGATATTTCCCAAGGTGTCTAAGAAATCTTACATGAGGGATTGTCTTCTGTTGACGGTAATTTACATCACCAGAGTGGTTTTGGCCATGCCCTTTGGACACATCTGGAGAAACGGAATTCTGATGGCTTTGATAGCCATTCCCAGAGGCATCCTCTGGAAAGGTCACCTGGTTGATTCCTAGCAGTGTCCGCTTTGCATTCCCTCCCAGCTATGATCATGGAGCTTTTCTGTACTGTTTATGCAGTTTTTCAGCATTAACTGAAGACAATTGAGAAAAAAATCTCTTGAAAGGATTTCAAAGGCACAACAATTCTAGCAGTCATTTCGAGACTAAAATAAGTGGGTTGTTTAGCGCCATGTTTTTTGCCAAGTCCAAACTAATAGTTACTATTTACTGAGTATTGATCATGTGCTGGTGGTTAAGTTTGCCTGATGTCAATTATTTCATTCTTTTAATCCTTAAAATTACCCAACACAATACATTTAAATGTCCTATTTTTTTAAAGATGAGAAACCTGTGATTTAGACAGTTTATTAAAATTGCTCAGAGCTGCACAGACAGTTGGTAGGGAGCTGAGATTAGAATCCTGTAGTCTCATTCAAGCAATCACCCTTCAGGGATCTGAAGCTTGTGGTTTTGAAAACCCTGCATGGTACTAGTCAACATGAGGCTCGAGTATGCTCGCAATAGCAGCCATTTATCCCCCCGTGCTGTGACTGGGTATTGTGATTGACAGCATCTTCTTGGATAGGCTATGGGATTTTGCCACCTGGTCCTGGAGTAGTAAACAGTTGGTGTCTCATTCTTCAAGCACTAGGCATTAGAAGTTGCTGGGTGGGCTCAGGAAGAGCCACACCTTAGTTCCCAAGGCTCTTTGGGGTTGTACAGACCACATACTCTCTCTTTTCTCCAAGAGGCAGTTAGCTTTCTTCGTACCCTATTTGGTGTAGTGATATGATATTGTAATCAGAGGGAAGAAGCTTCCGTTTAGGCTCATTTCTCCAATGACACAGTCGTGGGGAGGGCTGGGCTTAGGACATGGAAATAAGATCCACTGTAGACAATTTTCAGATCCTTACGTACTAGGAACATCAGGCAAAGGGCGAGCACACACTGTACTGAGACATGGAGACGTGAAGCACAAACAATTGCTCTGTAAGGTCACAAAGGGTCCTGAGGTGGTGATCAAATGCACACTGAGCTTCTGCCCTGCTCATTTGAATCTCCTTCCTTCCCTGCTCATCTCCTTCTGTCCCCCTGCTCATCAGCAGGCTAAAGAGAGGATGCATCTCGCACTTGAGCTTGGGGCTTTTTGGCACCAAGCTGGATTGTCTCGGTTTCCTCTCGGCAGATTCCAATTGTTAGAGAAATGAAGCTCTTTGGAAAACAGTAGGCCCTGGCACGCTTTCTCCCTGGCATTGCCCAGGACTCCGGGAACAGTTGTGGATTGGCCGTGTGGCATTTGTCTAGGTTGGGTTTGATCTTAGTCTCAGATCCCATATGGCCAGAAATAATAAGCTTTAAAGTTCTGTGCACTTGAGAATGTGAGGGTGGAGGTCAGAGAGAGCCCGCTGCACATGGAGTCCACAGGGTTTTAGAGGAGAATTAGGATTTAAAGAAGATAGGCAACTGAGAACGAACGTTCTTGCATTTGCATGGTGGTTGGATAAAAATGGAAAGGACTACAAAACAATTTTTATCATAAATGGAGAAGAAAATAAAATAACTCCATTTCTAGTAGAATTTATGCCAGTATAATTGAAGCCTCGGTATTTCAGGTTTGCTTTACAAGAGCCCACACAGCACCCTGGAAAGAGCCTTCCAGATAAATAATGTAATATGCTTAGAGACTCTGATGAGAGGGGTTCTGATGGTGTAAGAAGCATAGTAAAAACAAAAATGCCTTTTAGACTCATAAAAAGAACTCAGCCAGGGATCCTGTACACCCAAGGCTGCACCTGAAAACTGGAACTCAGAGTTATCACTCAAGATAACCAGACACAGGTCTAGACCCCATGATGCCCACTGGACAGTACATAAGCAGACACCAAGAGCAATGCTCTGCACATCTGGAGAGATGCCACCTTGATGTGTCCTGTGGCTGGAGAGTCTCCCTAGGATCCTAACCCTTGACTCAAAGACTTCTGTTAGAGAATGGGCCTGACCTTCAGCTAAGAAGTCACACAGGTGAGCAGCCTTGGGGAGATAGGCTTAGGACCATAGTTAGGAATTTAGAGTGTGAACCTTGTGTGATGACCCTCAGCATAATAAAACAGAACTCTTGGTATACTAACTACACCATGTAACGACCTTCTTGCTTGCAACACATGTCTACAGGTATTTACATTCAATTTTATTTGGGGGAGTTTAAATTTTTATTTTATTTTTAATATATTTTAATTAAAATGTAATTATATCATTTCCCTTCTTCCCTTTCCTCTTTCTTCCCTCCAGTCCCTCCCATGTTCCTACCTCACTCCCTCTCTAATTAATAACTTCTTTTTCTTTGATTATTGTTACTCAAACATACACAAACACACACACAGACACACACACATTCATACATACCCACTCATACACACACATACTCACATGTACCCACTCATAAACACACACACACTCACACACACACACACACACACTCACACATACCCACTCATACACACACACACACACACACACACACACACACACATACACACAGAGCTACAACCCAGTGAGTCTGTTTTTGTTGTTTGTGTATGTATGATTTTAGGGCTGACCACTTTATATTGGCTAGCTTAGGAAGGGCACATTCCTGGGAAAGACTAATTCTCCCTCTCAGCAATCATTAGGTCCCTGTAGTTCTTTGTCTAGGGTTGGACCCTGTGAGATTTTCCTCTTTCTGCAGTAGCATGACTATTGATACTGTCATGGTTTAGGTCTTATTTAGGCAGCCTTTCCTAGGAGACAGAGTCTCACAGTACATTTCCTAGTTCTTTGGTTCTCAGAATCATTCAGCTCCTTCTTCCTCCATGAACCCTGAGTTTTAGGTGCATGAATTGTGTTTTAGATGTATCCAATGGGCATTTGCAGGCCACAGTCAGCTTCTCTCTCCATGGGTCAGCTGTGATCCTTTGTAATGGTCGCCATTTGCTGTGAAGAGAAGCCGCTTTGATGAGGAGGCAGGGCTACACTTATCTGTAGATATAAGTATTAAATTATGGAAGTATGCTAGTCTAACAAAGCGGCAACAGTTATCTTCTAAGGTTCATGACCTCATTAGCGCTTTGTTAGGTTTCTAGTCCCAGGCATGATTTCCCTCCCACTGAGTGGGCCTTAAGTTCCATCAGATTGCTGTTGGTTACGGCCAATGAATGGTACCACTATTGCACCCTTAGAGATCCCTTAACATGGCGGTCATTGTGGCTCATAGTTCTCACAGCTGGATAGGACTATTGATTGGTTCCTCCCTTGGAAGCTTGCATGGTATTTGCTAGTCCTGTGGAAGCTAGACCACAGGATGAAGGGTTTCAGGCTAGATCCAGCTGGAATCATCCAAGTCCTGTGTCCTAAGTGTTCAATCCCTTCAGCAACAGGGACTTACTTTCAGCCTTGGAGAGGCAACCAAGGACAATAGCAGTAGCCTGGTTTGTTTTGTACTAAGTAACTAGGAGTCACTTGGGCTACCCTGAGCAACAACTCTAATGGAAGTTTCTCATGACTGATGCTGGGGTTTTGTTAGTCTGTGGCTCTTGTGGGGACCATTGTCAACCCAAGGGCACTTTGTTTAAGACATCTATAATTTTTAAGTAAATATAAAATAATATGGTTTCTTTGAGTCTTTATCAAACAACCTTGGTGTTATTTATCCCTTCTACCTCTCTTTTTATTCTGTATTGACCTCCCTCTCCCTTTCTCAATTAAAGGCCTCTTCTCCATTTTTTTCCCTTTTCTTGCTTAATACCACCTATATCCTGTTATTCCCTTCTCAAGCTCCCCTACCATGGTCCCTTTATAGTTTCCTGGTTTTGACAGTTAGTTACTCTGTGTTGTATATTTACTTCTGAGATTTGGAAGCTAGGAACCACAGGTGAGAAAGAACATGCAGAATTTGACTTTCTGGTTCTAGATTACTTCACTCAATATGATCTCTACAAGTATCATCAATTCACCTGAACATTTCATGTTTCATTTTTCTTTACAGATGAATATTTCACTGTACATTTGAACCACACATCTTTCATCAGCTACAAGACATTTAGGTCATTCCCATTTCCTAGTTGTTGTTAAATAGAACAGAACAATATCAAACACACTTGAGATTTACCCTAAGCTTATAAATATTAATGCTAGCATCGGTTTGTAATTAAAGCCATACTGCTATTTAGTTATGTAATTAAAATCTTCCTCTTTCCTCAGTCTCCATAGCACCACATGAGAAAGAGAGAAGTCAGCAGCAGGAGCTTGGAACATAGAACACAATTCAGAGCCACAAAAGGCATACCTATTCCAGAGTTTTGTATTTTAGACCAGAAATAACCACTAAGCCTCATGTAACTGTCCTTTGTTTACTTGATCTGGCTGCTTGTTTCTCTGACAGCAACCCCTTCTCTCAGAAACTTCAAGAAGCAAACCCCAGTCATTTTCCCTTTCCTGATTTAGATAATTAAAGATGGCACTGCACAGAGAAGTGCTACTGAAGACTCTGTGGTGGCTCCTGAAGTCAAATTCAATCATCACCCATCATGTTGAACCCGACTTGTGACCTTACGGACAGGACCATCTTCTTCAATTACTCCAGGTTAAACAGAAACTAAAGCAGAATGGGAAAACTAGGGGTATAGCTGATTGCATCTAACAGTTTCCCATCTGTGCTTCAATTCTTCACGTGAGATCGTGTATAAGAAACTCCGTTGAGTGAGGATTAAACCCATTCCGATTATTGATGCTTTTTAACTTTACAGATGTCGCAGGCATTCCTTCAAACTGGAGCATGGCTTTTCCAGATGGGAATTAGAAAGTAAGATTCAACAAAGGCTGCTTCTCTGCTACTCAATACGAAAGAATATTACAGTAGCACTCTTGTTTCTGCTAATCCATTCATTTCAGGTCTGATTTACCTTTTTGGCCTTGATCTAAAAAAAAAAAAAAAATCTCTGTGGCTTTATAGGATTATATGTTGCTGTATTCAGGTTTTGAATGAATCACACTGTGTTCATTTTAATGTAATTTCTCCTATTCCAAAGCCAGGATTAACCTGTTGTTTTTGATTAAAAAGACTTATCTTTTGTATTTTAGGAGAGTTGCTTTACATTTATCTCGCTGATAATTATGTGTTGACTGTATTAAGAGAATAAAAGTAAGTAATGCTGTATGAAGATTTTTGAAATGTTAGTACCCCAGGATGCACTGGTGTACAAGTGAGAATGGAGGTTTCCTTAGCACTGACCTTATATTTCTTGTGCTGTGGATATATAGCTCACTTAAACCACAGCAAGGAAAAGTTTGTTGCTAGGCTCAATTATAGAAATTGAGATAGGAAAGAATATGTAAAGACTAAAGGATAAATTAAATAAGCACCTGGTCTTTTTTTTCCTAGAGATTTCTTTCTTGTTATTTATTTACTCTCCCTCCCCCCTCTCCCCACTGCCACCCCGTGTGTGTAGGTCAGAGACAACTTATGGGCCTGTTCTCCTTTCAATCATATGGTTCTAGGGATCAAACTCAGGTTGTAGGAGTTGGTGTCAAGTGCTTTTACCTGCCAGGCCATCTCAATGATCTAGCTTTTTAAAAGCAGAAATTCCAGATATGTGTTCTCCTGCTCTTTGCTCCATTTTACTTAAGCACAACTCTGCTGGGCTGCTAAGACATGGACCTTAACCCTTTCAGAATCCCTCTCTTTGGTCCTACCCTGTAATTTCTTACAGGCATAGCTCACCAGTTGAAGAGTAAAAAGTCCAGCTCTAGAATTTGGGTGGAATTTTTTTTTCTTATCTTGCTGGGGCCTCCAAATGTCAGTCCTGAAATTTGCAAGAGAAAAACCAGTTTCACAATTTTAAGCCAAATTTGAAGCAAGCTTTAATTAAATACTGGCCTGGTTGTGGCCAAGTCCACCCCTGTATTCTCAGGGAATGGCCAGGAGTCACATTTTTACAGTGGCTTAAAAAGGCAAAAAACTACAACTCATTGCATTTCCCATCAGGTCCAATCAGAGGAAAGCATACATCCTGATGTATTTTCTGCCCGAATTACACCCCCCACACACACACCTATAGCCATTCAACTACATCTGGTATAACCAAACTTGTTTGGGGAAGTAAAAACATGTGCTTTGTTATTTCCCAAGAACTACTGCTCCCATTCCAGGAAGTTATCTTGTCCTTGGGCAAGTGGGGCTTGAAGGTTAACTTTGGCTCTTACACCATGAGAGGAGGGGGCGGGAGAGTGAGAAAGAAGAGGGGGAGGTAGGCAGAGCAAGAGAGATCCAGGAGCAGACCCAGCCAGGAGCTAAGAGACCACATAGCCAAAATGGTAGAGGCTACATAATAATATATTGTATGTATGTATGTATGTATGTATGTATGTATGTATGTATGTATGAATGAATGATATATCTCAGAGGCTGGGAGAAGGGAAGCAGAAGCCCAGAGCCTGGGCTAGAGAGGTTTAGGGAAGGGTAGGGGGTTGGGTGAGAAGTGCTGGGAGGAGAAACAGGCACTGAGTGATGCTGGGAGAGCTGGCCAATATCTGCTTTGATATGTTAACAGGCACAGTCTAAATCACAGGGATACAGGAAGTGGGCTGTCTTTATGGCAAAGTTAACTCTTCTGTGTGAGATCCCTAGGGGATGTCTGGGGGTAAGGATGAGGTTCTACCCAAAGTCATATACATAGAGGCCTTAAGCCTGGTTCATTGCCTTTTTGAGTAAAATATCTCTCTACAAAGAAATATTATTTTTATATAAGCAGTTATCACAGCAAATGTTAATTGTAGTGGAATTCTCGCTTTTCAGCTGGTGAGAGGCTTCAGTAAGACTATACAGTGAGGGAGGGCTCTGTCTCATCTCTTGTCCTTTTTTACATCTTATGGGTTGTCTACATATTGGAAAACAAGGTTATTATTATTTATCTTAGTTAGGATTTCTGTTGCTGGGAAGAAACCCCATGACCATGGCAATTTTTTTTTTTCATGACAACTCTTACGAAGGAAAACATTTAATTGGGGCTGGTGTATAGGTTCAGAGGTTCAGTCCATTGTCATCATGGTAAGAAGTATGGCAGCAGGCTTGGGGATTTAGCTCAGTAGTAGAGTGCTTGCCTAGTGAGCCCAAGCCCAAGGCCCTGAGTTTGGTCCTCAGCTCTTAAAAAAAAAAAAAAAGACAAAAAAAAAAAACCCAAAAAACCCAAAACAATAAAAAGAAGTATGGCAGCATACAGACACATAGAATGCTTGAGAAGGAGCTGAGAGCTCTACATCTTCATCTGCAGGCAACAGGAAGTGAACTGTCTACCATTCTGGGCATAGCTTGAGCATAGAAGAGACCTCAAAGCCCACCCCCACACTGGCAGACTTTCTCCAACAGGCCACACCTCCCAACAGTGCCACTCCCTACAGCTCAAACATTCAAACACAAGAGTTCATGGGGGCCACCACATTATTATACTGACTTTTGGCCAACGTTCTATATATTTTTCCACAAACATTAGAGTGGCTAGAGCCACTCAGTCATCAGTTCACTTCAGGTGTTCTGAAATCTATAGGAAGGAAGTATGATTTCCATCTAATGGTTTGGTGTGCCTAAACTTTTCCAAGTCCTTACATCATTTGCTATAGAAAAGTCAGCATGTATCAATGACCAGAGCCCCATGCCTGAGATGTGCACCCAAATTGTTTACTTTATCTGACTGAGGTCTTGGTCATTAGTGGCTTTAGTTCACTTTTCTCCTCATCTGCTAAGAAGCTATGAGATGGGGGAGCAAAGAGAGCTGGACATGTGATCTCGTCCCTTACAGGAGACTATAAACACAGAGGGACAGACTGTTTAAGGAAAGAAAACCCCTCATCGTCTTTAATACAGGGTGTCTTCCTGAATATTAGAAGAATTTGAAATTGGATAACACAGTAATCCTTTTCATGTTTTCTCCCTTTTACTTGCACACTTTCCCTCTTTTAAAACTCTGTGTGTATATGACACATGTATGAGGTCTATTGTACATGTGTGCATGTTCATGTGTGTGAGTTCTACTGTACACGTGTATCAACATTCATGTGGAGGCCTGAGAACAGCCTTAGGAGTTGATCCCCACCTTGTTTGGGTCGAGTGCCCTGTTGTTTTCTGCTTCATAGGACATGCTAGCTGGCCCACGAGCTTCTGAGGACTGTCTCGTCCAACCTCCTATCTTCCCATCCAAGGGGCAGGTACAGACAATGCCACCATGCCTGCCTGGCTTGTGTGTGTTCCAAGGATCCAAACTCAGGCCCTCATGGTTTCCAGGCAAGTGCTCTACTCACTTCCCTTCCACATTTTTTTCTTGTTGACATCACCTTTGGGATTCCAATTGGTAAGTAATCCTTATGCATCTACATCCTCACAACTGGCCCATTTGTACCAGCAGATGCTCCCAGGGGAATGTGCTCCCTTGCTTACAGGAACAGCTCTGGAAAACTCCTTCCCAGTGAACTGTGCCATTTCACTCTTCACACCAGAGAGGCTGCGATGGGAAAGTAGTAACAGTCAGAACAATGAAGAGAAGAACATAACATTTATCAATTTAACATTTTTGTTTTGTTATTTTTATGTGTACAGGTATCTGGCCTACATGTATTTGTGTACCATGTTCATGCCTGGTGCCTAAGGAGGCCAAAAGAAGGTATCAGATCCCCCAAAACTGGATTTACAGATGGTTGTGAGCTGTCAATGTGGGTTTTGGGAATTGAACCTGAGTCCTCTGGAAGAGCAACAGGTGTTCTTAACCATTTAACGGTCTCTCTAATTCCAACCTGCCAGGATTTTCTGAGTGAGGTAGAGATGACATACCTCTGTGCCTTCCTTTTGGCTCCCTTACTTGTCTTTAAAAAACAGCATATTAGCTGTGTACATCTGCTGGTTCTGCTGAGACAGAAGACATTTGGATGCCAGAAGACTCAGACATCAGGGCTTTGCAGAAATGGTTTTTAGAGGCTCCCTCCCCAGCTTGCAGGAAAGTATCCTTCTCCCTGTATCTCCACTCTGTCTTTCTTCTCTATTCATCTGTGTCTTAATTTGCTCTTCTTGTTAGGATATTTGTCATTTATAACCAACGACATCCCAGTGACCCATCCTAATGACATCATTTTTAATTAGTTACTTCTCAAGATCACATTCTGAAGTGATGGGGTCAGAACTGCAGCCTGGGTGAATACAATTCAGCCCACAACATGAACTCAGCCTTATTGCTTTTATTTTTCAATAATAGCACTGTTACAAATGGCATTGCCTCTCTTTCTTACACTTTAAAAGTAATAGGACCTATTTTAAACCATAGAACATCTACATACTTAAGTATAAATCTTGTTGGCATTTTAATTTTCTCTCTGGAAATCTTGTTTCATGTGCAGTGCTGAAGGTTCCTGGAGTCCATTTCGTTATTGCTCTTATGAAAGCAGCTGTTCAGTGAGCGCAGCATATTTTGTTAGTTCATCAAGAAGCAGGGGAAGATTATGCTGTGATCAACTTCTGTCTGGCTGTAGTCAATGCTTCTCTGATTGGGCTCAATGATTGATTTAATAGGTCTACCCCAGAGCAGTTACTCATCCCTGATATTTGCCCAATGCAGACTCCATGTTATTTATGTAAACGATGTTTTATATGCCTTCTGTGCAGATAAATCCAAGCTGACAGAACTGGTTAAGGGATGAGCATGCTCCCAATTGGGATTAGGGGCTCAGTATCTATCTTTATCAACTATCATGTTACTTCACTGTCAAATGGAGAGCTTTGTGGGATAAGGAGATGTGATTGGGAGCATCCATTCTCTGCTCTGAAGGTAGCCTCTTGACATTTCAGAAGGCTGTGCATCAGGGAAGATACTAGAACACAAAGAAAATGAACTTGGGAGTGGATGACTTACCTGTACCAAATGAAAGCACTCCTAAATCATGGGAAAGTATTACACCAAGACCGTTTAGATAGATTCAAACCTCAGAAAATATTCTTATGCCCAACATACTCTGCGTGAGGAGCTGTGGCAGCTGCGTTGTCCTTTGAACTCATAAAGCATGAGCTTTGTATGTTCTTGTTCTTTCATTATTTTATTAGTGCATAATGATTTTCAAATTTATAGAGTACTTTATGTGTGTGGTTATTAGAAGATCATAAGATTACATGTGATTTCTGTTTTGAAAATGATGGAATGACAACTTATAAGTTTTCCTCTGTATTTCTCTCTCTCTCTCTCTCTCTCTCTCTCTCTCTCTCTTTACACACACACACACACACACACACACAACATTCACTCACTCTTTCTCTCTTTGTAAGAAAATGCTCAAAATCCCAGAAGAGAGGAGATGAGGCTGGGACACACATGAAGCAGCGCTAAAATAGGAAAGAAGTATGTTGTTTTCTATGGCTTAGTCAAGAGAGAAAAAAGAATTTTGGAAAAAAAATCATTTTTACCTGCAACATGATTCAATATAATTTAGAAAGAACATTCTGTTTCACTGATATATTTATAACATATTCAATAAAACAGCACTTCTAAACAGCAAAAGGTATCTACCGTTTAATTGCAAATGTCCTGGTCAAGTTTCTGTATGTCCAAACAAATAACCACCATATTCTGGAACCCCATGGACATGAAATTATCTACAGGAATCACTAAGATAATTACTTTGTCAAGAGAAACTGTTGCTCTCTCATGTCCTACAGTTTTATTTTAAAAATAAAAAAGGAAGGGGCAACCTCATTTATGTGTGCTTGTGAAACAATTGCAGTCATTTTCCCAGCTGAAGACTAAATTATTGTGCATTATAGTGTGCCTGTCTATGATAAGTAGATTATTATAGATCATTCTAAGACGAGGTAGTGGAAAGACTGCACTAACGTTAGCTCCGCTGGTATTTGCAAGCTGTAAATTTTGTTAAATGATAGATACAAAGATGGAAGACAGATGGATAGAGGAGGAGACAAAATCTGATTCAGGATGAATTAGTGCTGCAGCCTATGCTTCAGGGCTGTCTTAGTACCACAGGCTAGCAAGCATCAACGTCCAGCATCCCCCACTTTCTCCCCCCGAAATGTACCAATTTATATGAAAATTAAGATTACAAATTAAAGCCTGACTATCCTGGAGTTTTCCAGTTCATCAGCCATCCAATAAAAATGATGTCAAGCCTGTATGCATAATTCCCAGAAGATTACTTTGTCCTTACAGCTAAGCCCTGTCCCTGATATGAAAGATCTCTATCCACTTTTATTGAAATAAAGAACTAACATCATAATCCCAATATTGAGGTATAATCTTCATTATCTCCTGACCCTCTTGAGGGTCTCTCAATCTATATTACTTCAGATTTGGTTTATTTATAATCCTTATGTATTTACTTTTATTGAGATAGGATTAAAAACTTAAAAAAAGCTTCCAAAATCCTTATGATCTCATGATTGAGTTTCAATTCAGCAACAATCAACTAATGTGGTAGTTTTTTTTTTTTTTTTTTTTTTTTTTTTTTTACAGTGGTTCTTATAGTTATATAGTTCAAGCTTGAAAAGGAATTAATTGGTCCCCCAAGCATCCCCATTTCAACACATAAATTATTTCCATTTCAACTTGGTATGTGAAATGATGCTATTATCGTTTTTTCCTATTTATTAAAAAAAAGTTTTGGGGGAGGTGGTACTGATAACATGTGCAAAGATAAACAGACATGGAATCATCCAGAGTTACTTTCAGCTCTTTCCTTATCAAGTTTTAATTCATACCTATAGTCAATTACTGCTCACTACAACCCTCCAACTTCTCCTTCCCCCAAGAGCCTTAATGGCCTCTAGGTTTGCCTGGGGCTGTTAACTATCAAACTAGTCATTAATGCTGGTCAAGATGATTTTGTAGAGATTGTCATTTGCTTATTTCTTAACCATAGATAAAGCAGACTTTGCTGTAAGAATGAGATGGTACTTTAGCTATAGCTTTCTTATAATGGCATCAAGAAACACCCATCAAAACCACATTGCTTATCCAGAGGGCCTGATCTAGCTGGGGGCTCCTCAGCCGTTGGTTCATAATTGATCTGTTTGGGAGGCACCCAGTCTGTGGGACCGGGACCTGTCCTTAGTGCATGAGCTGGCTGTTTGGAACCTTGGGCTTACACAGGGACACTTTGCTCAGCCTGGAAGGAGGGGACTGGACCTGCCTGTACTGAATCCACCAGGTTTAAATGAATCCCCAGGGGAGTCTTGGCCCTGGAGGAGATGGGAATGGAGGGGAGGGAGGGGCTAAGGGAAGGTGGGGGGGGGGGCGGGAGGGGGGAGGACAGGGGAACCCATGGCTGATGTATAAAATTAAAACACATAATAATAATAAAATAAAATAAAAAACACATTGCAGTGAGGTATTTTCAAGCCAGGCCACTTATCATTTCCGATGCAGTTCTATAGTGAACACTGAGAGTACATTGCTCAACAAATCATGGTACTAAATATTTTAGTATTTAGAGAAACACACCTTAGAGCTTGGATGTGTTCTTCACTTGCATGTGTCTCTTAATTTTACCATTTTTGTAAGGATATGTAGGGAAATATTTGGCTTTTGGCTTTGAAAATGTGGACAGAAACAGAAGTGTTTTCTTACTGCAGAAACCCCAGGGTGGTGCTGTCTTTAAAATAAAGATGACTGTTTGGCTGCAAAGAATTCTTGTTCTACTATTATTGATAAGGAATATTTGGAATAGTTTTTATTGGCTCCATTACTGGCTCTTGTGTTTTACCTCTGTACCTGCTATTGTCTGGGCACCCACAGTAACACACTTAAGAAGAGAGTAGGGAGGTAGAACTAGCCATGATCCCAGAATCATCTTTCAGCTCCCACTGACTCCCACATGTACAATCCTCTATTGTAATGATGAGATTTGTTAAAGCATTGACAACCCAGGGCATGGCTAAGCTAATACGTTTGTACACCTTCTATTTTCTTATTTAACCTGCAGATCAATTCCTTATGGGACACTGCAATTATCACTATTTAATGGGTGTGGGAGTCAAGAGTCTAAAACTGTGAAAGATGTGAGAGAAAAAGGAAAACATACAAGTGGTTTCAGGGCTTCAAATGGCATTGCTTGTATGGTGTCCTGCTACATCATTGGCTCACAGATAGGAATAGCCTTCTTCCTTTCCTTAGAGATCTTGCCCAAGCTGACAAGACCATCTCTTGGCATCCCAGTTTAAATATTCCAGTAGGAGGGCTAATAATGATGTTGATGAAGTAGGCTTATCCTAACTAAGACTTCAGTGATTTAAGTATATTATACAGGTACCCCCAAATATTCATTGTAGGAGAAAGCCCAACAGCTACTAATACTTCAGCATGAAATTTTGAAAAAACTCTTATCTGTTGTAATGTGGCTCTAGTTGATAGATTAACTGATATAATTGTGTGAAGGAAGGGTAGATGGGAAAAGAAGGCAAAGAATATGGGATGTGGACTAATTTGAAGGGTATCTAGTCTCAGCCAGGGGTGGACTACAGAAGCCAGTGCCGAGGGACAGAATGTTAGGTATCAGAGCTGAAGGAAGAATTCCCTTGTGCCTTTGCCTTAGCTCTGTCCTAAGACACAGACAGGAGATGGCATGAGCCACGCTAGGGGACAAGGTTTATAATTTACAAGGCTGTGACTTCTCAGGGAATAAACCTAAATTACAAGATGGTTTTAGAAGCTTTACATTTGGAAGTAAACCAGTATTAAGCACTTCTGTCTGTCAAGATAGGAACTGCAGTGTTTTGAGGACAGTGACATAGTGTTTGATAATCCTAGCTATTCTGGTTTATCAAAGTGCAAACTATAAATGCAACCTTTCTCCCTTATTCAGAGTGCTCAATTACGTGTAAAGCTACTTCCTTTCATTGTGCACATGAAATTCCTTCCAATTAATATTTTAAAAGATCTAGCTGGGTGTGGTGGTGTGTAGCTGTAATCCTAGGACTTGGGAGGTGGAGACAGAGGATTAGGGGTTCGAGGCCAGGTTAGAATATATGAGACCCTGTTTCAAATACCCAAAGTCTATACTTTGATTAGGTGAGGATTTGGAACCACAATGCAGGCTTCATAAGCCATCTTTGGCCTTTTATCACTTGAAAATTCCCCCCATGCACGGGCAAGGTCAGAGGAAAATGTCTCAAAGATGATTATCTCCTCTCAAAGCAGGTTTCCAGGATCAAACTCAGGCTTCCAGGCTTTTGTAGCAAACAATTCACTAAGCTATCTTGTTAGCCCCTAAATTTTATTTTAAAGCATTGTATTTCATTTGTTATTACTAAATTTTATTTTAAAACATTACCTTTTTTTGTTATTATTGTGTGGAGGTTTGTGGTGGTTTGAAAGAAAATGGCCCCCATAGGCCCATAGGGAGTGGCACTATTAGGAGGTGTGGCCTTGTTGAAGGAAGTGTGTTACTGTTGGGGTGAGCTTTGAGATCTCATATGCTCAGCCATGCCTAGTGTGACAGGTCACTTCTTGTTGGCCACAGATCAAGATGTAGAGCTCTCAGCTCCTTCTCTAGCACCATATCTGCCTGCATTCTGCCATGTCCTGCCATGACAATAATGGATTAAATCTCTGAGACTGTAAGCCACCTCCAATGAAATATTTTCCTTTATAAGAGTTGTCATGGACGTGATGTCTCTGCACAACAATAGAAACCCTAAGACAAGGTCAGAGGACAACTTTCAGTAGTAGCTGGTTCTGTTCCTTCCACCTTGAGTTTCTGGGGTCAAAGTTGTCAGGATTGCATGGCAAGCATCTTTACCCCAGAGTTAATTTTTATAGTTGGCGTATAGGGGGGTATGTAATTCTTGCATTTCCCAAATAGGTGCCTCAGGGTATAACTCAAAGTGCAATCCAGAGTGAATTGAGTTTAAGCACTATGCAATACTATCACTCATTAACTGAATGCAATTATAGACAAAGATGGTAAACATGGGTACAAAAGCTGAACGCTTCAGCCCTCGATGTTGAGTGTTCATAAAACAATGTCCTTTCTACCACCTCAACAGAAGAAGGAGAATAAAGTTAAAGAAATGTATGAAACACTGAAGATGATAGTAGAGCTTGTTGCTTTCAAAGTGTATGCACAGGTACAAGTGATTTTAGGGAACTCAATTCTCTATCAAGTTCATTAGTATACCTTCCCAAATGATCTCCCTGAGAGACTTCAGTGGTGATTTCTTTAGTTTTTTTTTTTTTTTTTTTTTTTGACAGGGTTTCATATATCCGTTAAATTCTGTATGTAGGTAATGATGACCCTGACATCCTGATCCTTGTGGCTCCACCTCTCAAGTGCTGGATTATAGCCATGGCCATAATACAGTCTCACTGTTCCCTTCACACTCAAAACTTGTGAATGGGAGAATACGTACAATCTCATTAATAGGAACAAGTTATTATATGAGCGTTTACTAATACCAAGAGATGAACAACTCTTGTCAAGTCATCTTCTCCTTTTAAAAGAACAAGAGAGTCGATTTGTTCCAATTACAGGAACTCAATTCCTTCTTCATAGTCCACCCCTTAACCACACACAAAGTTATTGTTCTAGTGATAAGTTCTATGAAACACTGATTTTCTTCCCCCCAGGTCACCAGAAAGAAAAAAAGAAAATCATCATAGGTTTTATACACATTGAAGTTTGAGGATAAAGAACCTTGATAGGAAAGCTATTTGCATGAATGTGTATGTGTCTATTGAAAAAATAACATGAAAACTCCTTAGATTGCTTCATTACAACAAAGCATGGAAGGCAAGATTTGTTTTTATCTCTATTTTGTAAATGAGAAAATTGGTGTGCCAGAGGCCAAACTAAGATGAGCATTTACAGCACTGGATGTGACTAGTTAACTGCTGACTTCCCATGTTATCAGATCATCTCTTGTGAAATCGGCTCAACTTGTAAAGGTAAGTTCTTGTAATATTTGGTGGAGGGGATGATCACATTCCAAAGGTGGTATATACGTATTAATTTTAGTCAGGAAAGCAATATATGTATGGTTTATTAGTGACAAGGGTTTTTGTGGGGACTTGAAAATGTAATTCCCACACCCACATAAAGCAGAAGTGTTTAAATAGCCCTTCAAGTGCACCTCATGGAAATGATCTCTATCCTTTGAAATTCTTAAGAACTATTCCTGCTGAAACTATACAGAACCATGACAATGCACTTGGGCTGTTCACAGGATCTGGCCAGGTTCTGTGTCAACGAAAGTTCAAACACAGAACACCCAGATGGTGATGGATAAAAGGAGCTGGGGACAGGAAGGGCATGCAGTTCCAGACCAGCCAGATGTGTGGCTCCTGATAGGGCTGTGCAGAATTGGATTTTTCTTTGTTCTAGAAACAAATTGGGGAAGTTTCAGTGTGACTTTTGAGCACTCTCTCTCTTCAGGCTTGTGCCATAGACAAGCAAGGCCAAGTGAAGTTACTGTTTGCTTGAGAAGTAAGGGTCGAGAAGGGACAGAAAGTAGTGACGACAAACTCCAAGAAAGACATGGGACAATCACATCATGTAAACATGTGCAAGTGTATCTGTGTCTCAAATGCTCACCTATGTAAAATCTTGTAAAATTATTGGAGAACCACTTTAGGTTTACAGAACAGAGCAAAAAGTAGATTCCTTAATCCCTCCCGTGCACGTTTATAGTAAACAAAGATTTGTTGAATCAGTTGACTCCCCAGCCTCCTTTGAATTGTGCAAATGGAATTCTATGGAAACATCTCCTTTTAATTCATCTTTGCACAGATGTGATGCCCGGCACTAATCAGTGACTTTGAGACAGTAATGTGCAAAGCAACTGCCAGGAAAATGTTCACAACACCAGGTCCCGAATTCCCAAAACTGAACCAGAGCTAAGGAAAGGATGCCTTTTGAGAGGGTGCCTGTTTGACTCTGAAGCAATTGCACAAATGGAAAAGCAAAGGCTAGAAATTCTCCTTGAAAGGGGGAGGTGATACTTAAGGCTTTTCAAATTCCTGTAATAGGTTAGAATGAAAAACAATTTTAGTGTCTGGGCTAATTTACTGTCAATGAACAGAATGAAGTGAGAAATAAAGTGAAATATTTAGGGCTATCAAGATATTTCTATTGCCAGCAACTGGTAAAGACACTTGTCCCTTTCAGTCCCTCGGACCCACATGGTAGAAGGTAGAACCAGTTGCCACAAGTTGTCCCTGGATTTGCACAAGGCACCACCATGGCACATGTGTCCACCCAAACATAATATTAAAAAAAAAATCAAAGTGAAATCTTAAAGGAATCCCACAGACCATGTTTTTAAAGATGGGAGAGCTAATGCAGCAATGTGGAGAGTACGAATACTCTGAATGAATATGTACTGACGTGGGTGTGGCCACGTGGGTCATCAAATAAAGATGGCAAAGCCATCCTCAGTCTGTTTACATCTGTTGATAGAAAAGGTCTGCCCACCATAGCCTTCTCCCTCAAGATATTTATGGCCTGAAGATTGCTCCTTTACAGGGACTGCTGTAGCTTTCTTTATTCTTTGCTCTTTGGGGGCCTGACACCCAGCTTCCAAATAAATCCAGAGTCTTACTCTTTCTTATGAACGCCCAGCCTTAGCTTGGCTTGTTTCTAGCAAGCTTTTCTTAAATTATCCTATCTACCTTTTGCCTCTGGGCTTTTATCTTTCTCTACTTCTGTATACTTTTTTTTTTTTTTAACTTCTTACTCCATGGCTTGCTCGGTAGTTGGGTGGCTGGCCCCTGATGTCCTCCTCTCCTCTTTCTCTTGCTCCCTGATCTTCTCTTCCTAGATTTCTCCTCCTATTTATTCTCTCTGCCTGCCAGCCCCACCCATCCTTTCTCCTGCCTGGCTATTGCCCGTTCAACTTATTAGGCCAATCAGATGTTTTAGACAGGCAAAATAACACAGCTTCACAGAGTTAAACAAATGCAGCACAGAAGACTGCAACACATTTTTGTATCATTAAACAAATGTTCCACGGCATAAACAGATGTAACACATGTTCAAATAATATTCTACAACAGACTGCTCCTATTGTATTAGGTAAACCTGCCTCTTCAATCCAGCTGTGTACCATCAGACCTGTCTCTTGTTCAGCATGCAGTAACCCCACCTCTCTGTACCTCTCTTCAACTCTATATAGTAAACATGCTGAATTTCTACTATACTGCAGCTTCTCCATCAGAGAGCCAGGACCACCCGATCCCAGCTTCTCAGTGCACCTGCATTTGTCTTTTCTTCATTCGCTTACCACCTGGTCAGGTCAAGTCCCTGGAAGCCATGTAAGCACATCAAAGCAATCCAATACATGATGTAACGTTGGTTACAATTAATTACTTCATACACCATATAAAACATCTTTATTATATGTATTTTGATGTTTGGAACTTATTACTGAAATTACTTGGTCATCAACCTCTTGACACAGCATCACAAACAACATTTATGTGAATGAATATTTAAGAATGAGATTCTGACTTACTGAGTCCAATTCCAACTAATCAACAAGTAGTTACAGATGTCTTAGACTGGTTATAAGTTGAGTTTTATGACCTGTAGTAGTCAACATTAACATTACACAGAACTAATGAGAAAAATTCCTTTTATTTCTTGATCCTTTCAAAGCTTACCAGCTTTGATTCAATTTCCAGCACTACTCCATGTGTCTCACTCACCCCATATTCCATTATTTTATTTCATATCATCATCTCTTACTTATTGCTCTTATCTCAAAGGGAAAACCAAATTCTTAACCACATAACTCACAGGCTTCATTCACAAGTTGATGCCACAACTAAGCAAAACTTTACAACCTGGTGAGTAATACATTTGAACACTTTGCGGACAGGCAGGTCCACCCAATAGTTTCGGTAAAGCCACACATTAAGAAGGGATCTGAATCATTCTCTACAGCCAGCACAACTGTATTTATACCATGAACTATTCTACATCCTTGCTTTGGTCTCTCTAGGACCAGGCTTAAGTAAAAAGTAAGTAGTCTACTGAGAAAAAAATCATAATTTGCTCTGTCCGAAAAGAACGATGCTGTTGGAGAAGCAGCAGGAGGCGCCCACCCCCAGAGTCGGGAGAGACCGCTGCTTCTGCTCAGTCAGCAGCTCTCGCCGGATCACCCGGTACTTGTTAATTCATGCCCTAAACAATGTGAAATGCCGTTTATTCTTAGTATCTAAACAGGCATAACCCAAACTAGGCAGGCTGCTGCATTGCTGGGTTTCTGTTGTCTCCTGGTAACAAAGAAAAGTGCCAATGGTTTTAGTCAGTGGCCCTGCAAATGTCTGGAAGCTTTTCTTATTTCTCAATTGCTCCGATGATTAACATCAGGTTACTAGAGACTCGATGAGGCTGGTGCTGAGCTGGAGAGAAATCAGTCAGGTAAGCTGAGGCTACTCCTTCTGTTTCTCCATCTGCTGAGCTGTTAACACGAAGACATATTGACAAGGGCTCAAGGAAAACATGGGATGTTTCATCAGTAAGATTATGTGGCCCTAGAGACAGATGTTAGGAAGTGGTAATATTTAAAAATAAAGAGATAATCACATGCTTGAGGGGAAAGCGGTAAGGGAGAAAATTAAAAAGGAAAATGGAAAGACAGAGAGGACCGTGTGGACACACAAAATGGAGTTCTAGCTCTGCCTCAGGCAATCCTTCGCCCTTAAACAGGCATTCTCCACACACTGAGGTAGATCTGTAAGAAGTACTTATCAGGGCTGATAATGGATTACAGAGAACAGACTTATCTCTTGTCATCAGCTGGTTAATGTCAGGGCTTAGATGCAAATCCATATACTCCAGTTTCATAAAAATCTAAACATAAATGGATATTTTGGTAATTAACATTCAGAGATCATGAAAACATTACACAGTTCTAAATTGATCTACCTGTGACTTCTGCAGCTTCAAAGCCCTTTGCCTTCACTCATATTTTCTAAGTCACTAAACAGGGACTACAGTTGAAGGTTAGATAAATATTTACAATTGACATGTGGCTGTCATATATTAAGTCAACAACACTGAAGAGTTTTAAACAGCAGTCTCCTTTCTGTGACATTTTAACATTGTTTTGCATATAAATGCAGAGTCCGAACAGGAGCAACATGGACCAGGTTGGGCTGAAGTCCCGAACAGCTATTTGCTGCACTGCTTCTGTTTATCTATCTGTAAAACAGAGATAATTAATAATGCCCACCTCATAGGGTCACCCACAGGCTTACATGTTAGTAAATGCCGTAGCACCGCATGTGTACTCTCCAACCTCAAGAATGGCACGTGACATCATTACAAAAGAAAGCAAACACAGAGACAGAAAGCAACTGATGCGAGCAAGCAGGTGATTGTTCTATTTAATTACTGCTTGTTCTTTCCTTAAAATCCGTACACTCTGCTTGTGTGGTGTAGTAGAGCTCTTCTTTATCACATTCTCCCACTGGGAACAGGGGACAATACCCCTTGAAGGCAGAGGACAGGACACAGGGAGTTCCAGAGAAAGCGAGAGTAGACAGACAACTTGCACTGGACAAGGAAGAGGTAATGAGGTCTAACTTGATGGTGCCAACTACCCCTTTAGTGATGTCCCTGTGATGTCAAGAGTTGTCCCTGCTTTCTGTTTGGCATTTCTAGGAGACAGCTGTGCCACATGACCACAGGACAATGTAGGACCACTGCAAACAGTACAACAGCAGCATGGTGAAAGGAGGCCAGGGATGCTCTGTCAAGGCAGGCCTCAAGCTTCCTTGGCTCTTGCACAGTAGGATCTTGTGCCGAGGTATTCCTTCATGATCACAGTAGCTTTGTGTGGAAGGTCATGGAGAGTTGAAAATGAGAAGCCATTCGAGTCACTGTGAGGTAATCCCAGAGAAGACACTGCAGAGTCGATGGCTAAGCCAGGGTTCACAGGATAGATGTAGTTGAGACATGTAGACCAGCAATGCTGTTGAGAAAAGAGAGTATGTGAGCAGTGGAGGGCACAGGATTATGGCTCTGAAAGAGCTATGGAAGAATGTCAGTTTTCTTCTGAGATGTGGTCCCTGACAGGACCCATGCTCCAGTAGAGGGTCCTATGCTCATGGACATGTAGGCAGCACTAAGTTGTTTTTGTTTTCACATGAAGTCAAGAGGGTAGGTGGAGATGGGGGACAGGGGCAGTGATGTACTGATCAAAGTGGTATATACTAAGAGTTCAACAGCAGATCGGTGAAGAAAACACTAATCAGTTTGCTCTACATGATCCCCATGGAAGTTAATGGGAATCACAGAAGAGCATCAAGTTCCCACAGACCTGAGGTTTTCTTGCTGCCCCTCCCCCCACAGCAGGATCCATAGCATTTCCTAATACTGGCAGGCCAGTCTCTTCTAAGAAGGGGAGGCAGTGTGGGCACACAAGCTGACCAGCCCTAGAGAACATATTTCAGACCTAAAGCAACTAAGGTACTTCTGTCATCTTCCCACCCTATTTTACTCAGAGGATTTTCAATGCAGGCATGAGGCACATGCCTGGAATCTCAGCACTAGAGGGTCCAGCAGACTGAAAGCTCTGTTTCCAGGCCAGCCTAGGATACAGAGTGAGATACCATTTAAAAAACCAAACCACTTATAAGAGAAAGAAAAAAGGATTTAACACAGCAGAAATGAACGAGAGGCTTTAGTTCCTGGTAAATGAGAGGCAGTGTTCTGTTCTGTGAGTCATCTTTTCTTCACTGAGACTTGGACAAGAATCCAAAGTTAGGATTTTGAGTATTTCACATAAATTAAGCCTTGTTCATACAGTCAATGGCTATCTACTGAGTGTCTACCAAGAATTAACAACATGTCTTAATATTTAAAAAAGGTAAGTATTTACATATTTTAAATATTTAAAAAGATAAGACATACGCTTTATCCTTGATGGGGTTTGTGTGATGTGTGAATAGACTGATTTAAAAAAAAACAACTAACAGTAGTAAACTATCAAAACTATAAAAAAATAATTTTTTTCCAAACTACCATATGCAGTAGTAGTATGTGCTCTCTTGTGCACAGAGCAGTTATAAAGCATTCTTTTTTTTATAAAAATCATCATTACAGAAAAGTCTGTTTCTAGAATGACACAGAATCAAGTAGGACGCAATAATATGCAAAATCTGATGTTTAAAATTTATATTTGGGGGTATAGACATGACTCAGTGGTTAAGAGTGCATATCGTTCTTTCATAGGCCCCAGGTTTGGTTCCCAGCACCATCCCAGGTAGCTGACAATCACTTGTAATTTCGGCTCTAGAGGCACCCTATGCCTCTGTCTTCCACAGGCACCTACCCTCGACCACACACAGACATATATGTGATTAAAAACAATCAAAATACATTTTTATAAAAAGAAGTATATTTGGTCTACTAGAAGAGGAAGAAGATGTGAAGGACTATATTACAAACACTAGTAATACCTTGCTCAGTTTTTAATGAACATTGTTAGCACAGGTGCTGTGTGATAATGCTGTTGTACACTGGTTTAATAAAACATTGATTGGCCAATAGTCAGACAGGAAGTATAGGTGGGGCGAGCAGACTAGAGAAATGCTGGGAAGAGGAAGAGGCTGAGTCAATAGATGTCAGTCCACCATCCAAGGAGCAGCATGTAATGGCACACAGGTAAAGCCATGGAAAATGTGGCGACATAGATTAAAAAAAAATGGACTGGGTTTAAGTGTAAGAGTTAGTCAGTAGTTAGCCTGTGCTAATGGCCAGTTTTAATTAATATAAACCTCTGTGTGTTTACTTGGGTCTGAGCAGCTGGGCACCAGGTGGAACACAGAAAAACTTAGATAAGTACAGGTATACAAAACTATATAAAACAAAGATTTTATGGCTGTTTTAGTTATCTCAGCAAACACTGCTTGACAATTTTAAGAAACTAATGTGGAAAAGTCAAGTAACACTGTAACAAATGCTCTAAAGCATTTGTATTGGGGTACAGATACTTTTCATGAAGATTTTCTTCAAAAGATACATTGCATCCCATGATTTATTAAGTTCAATTTTTTGTATTACCAGGCATTCTTTTATTTTTATGACTTCATTTTTAGTTATATATACTTCTGTTTGTAAGTATATACATGTGAGTGCAGATGCCCTTAGAGACCAGAAGAGGGTGTTAGATGCCCTGGGGCTGAAGTTATAGATTGTGCTGGGAACCAAACTTAGGTCCTCTGCAAGAGGACTGTATATTCTTTACTGATAAGTCAGTCTCCAGCCCTACATCACTAGGCTTTCTGAATAGTAGGACATGGGAAGGACCTTAGGAACATAGAAGAGAATGCTATGGTTTCACAATAAAAAGATGTCCATGATGTTCTGGAGATATTCATTGATAAAATGGCATTGTAGAATATTTTCAGAAATATTTACACTGACTTTTTTAAAACCACTGTCAACTTGTAGAATTTTAATGCATTTTTTTCTTATCTTGTTCACCACTAAGTATATTTGGCTTTAAATACTAGTACATGGGAGTTCACAGTGATGTAGAAGAAAATCCATCTCTGCTTTATGTGTTCTCTCTGACAAAGTCAGTGTTTCAGCCAGCCTGTGTATATCACACATTGATTGAAAGGTGACACTGTTAGAGATTATAAATAATTCAACAAACAGATTATCTGATTAGCTCTTCCAAACAGTATTTCATCTCTTCTCAGTGTTCTTTATGGTCATAGTGTGCAGTTGCATTTGAAATCTATAGTTCTTGGCATATCTGGGCTAAGGTTATAGTAGGAATTTACCAACCCTGTCAGTCTCCTTAACTTTCTCCCACATTTCATTATATCATTCTAGTTATAATTAGTTGTCTGGTAGAATTAAGAACAGTCTATTTCAGTGAATGCTCATGTGAACATTTAACAACTTTGTGTTGGAATGACAGCTTCACGACAGGAAGAATAAACTAGAAAAGGGAAAGTCAGCGGAGGACCCTCAGTTCACTCAACAACGCCAGCTCAACTGAAAATGCTGTGACTTTGTGATTTTCCCTTTTTGTTATTAAGCATCAGGCACATTCTTCTTGCCAGAATACAAGCCACAGTTTGATGGCATTCCTGCCTCAACCAGCATGTTTTGAACTAACCTGTCTTCATTGCTATGGCTCCCCAGAAACACTGCTGCTGCGGAGCATGGATTCAGCTGAGTGCCTTGATGTTGAGCTTGTCAGTGAAAGCTATTTTAGTCCTCAACTGCATCTCCCTTCCAAGACTGCAAACTGTTGCTGCTCAGACACAACATTCACCATTTGATTACTGTGAAGGAAGGGAGCTGAACAGTTAATATTAGCCTCCATTAGCAAAATCTACAGTGTGAGTTGTACTTAGCAGGACTGGAACCATCTTATTTCATCTTCACATTTGGGGAACCTGGGTAGCTAAGTCTGTTTCCCCCCACTTCAATCCCCCCCTTCTTCCCACGTGAACTGAAGGATGCACTGCTCTCTACAAGTAATGGTCTGACCTGTAAAATGGAGGATTCTTCCTGCTGACTTTATGGGGATAGCATGACTGAAGAAGACACTCACGAACAGTCCTGAGAACAGCTGTAGTAGCATAGTGATTGCTACAGGAAAAGCAGTAATTTTTATTACTATTTTTAGGCTGAAGATACCCAGTCCCCATTTACCAACTGTCCTACTCACATGAAAATGGAAATAAGAAAAAATGAAAAATCACTCTATGGCATTTTCTGTATGTCTGAACTCTAGCTCCATAGGAGAGAGTATCACAATACAACAGTGTAGCATGCTTTCACAACAAAACCTCATTTCTCCCATGTTCTTTGTTGCTTCACCATTACCTCTTCCCACTTAGGCAAATAAACTATGAGCTGGTGACAGCTGAAAGGGACACAGTAGAACTTCTGATAGCATGGGGGGGCATATATCAGAGTGGAGGGATCATCTCTTTCAGAGTTGAAAGAGACAATGACAGAAGGTGGTAGAATCCCACTGTTAACTTGCCCAAGTTTGTACAAAAGCAGAATAAATATGCTATATATTTATGTAAGAACCCTAGGTGGACTCCCAGAATGCCCTGTGGCATGTCTTGAAGGGGAGCATAGGGATCCCTTGCTCCTGGCTGGGCATGAAGCAGCTTCCCACATCCACAGCATAACTAGGATATTTCCTATTGCGGAACAAACATTGCTCTTTGCCTGAATACCTTCTTTTCTTTCCTAGGTCAAAGCTAAACCACATTCTTTATCTCCCTTGCCACTACCTGGAAAACTGGTGCTGAGTTTTAAAGCCTGTATAAAGCTCTGTGTATATTTATCTTCTTCCTTTCCCCACTATCTAAATGTGCATGAACTGCTGGAAGACATTATTGTAGAAAATGGGAGTCAGTGAGCAAGGAACTGAAATTTTGTATTTGTTTCTATTGTGAATGTATGCAGTAGGAGTACTTGCTATACTTAGGGCTTTGTCACAATAAAATCATAGTAAGTTCATATCATATTATAGCTATTGCAGACATCTCAAATGTCATTTATACTATAATCAAACCTGCTTAGAGATAACTAATGAATACACACACTGCTAGACTTTTGTTTCTTATGCTACATTTAAAAACCCTGACAATCCTATTCAGTATTTTTTCTTACAATCCATATGACAATGATCCCTTCAGGAATTTGTTTTCATCCCCATGAGGTCCTTACGCTTTACCAGGTTGCCAAGGGGCTACAGAGACCTGTTCTAGGTGGACCCAGGAGTGCTTTATGTGGAGCACAGCCTTTGCCTCTCCACCTAGTCCTTACCCTTACCACCCTGCAGATCCATACTGCTCTATGATGACAGAAGACTGTAATCCGTGAGCCTCTCCGTCAGGGGCGCTTTTACTTAACAGTTCAGGCACTTTATGCAGAGCACTACATCGTAACTACTGAGGTGACCCCAACAAGATGCACAGTGGCCTCTGGTTGGATGTGACTCAAAACTGAAGACTGAGGAGCAAGCACTCGATGGGGTCCTGGGAACGTCTCAGAACCCAAATTAGGTAAATCTCATCAAATTCAAGGGCAGCCCGGGCTGACCATGCCAAAAGAAAGAGAGGAAGGGAGGGAAGGAGGGAGGGAGAGATGGAGGTAGGAGGAAGGGAAGAAGGGAAAACATCAACCTGTAAGGAAGAGGAAGTTGAACAAAGGAACCTAAGACTCAACTATGTTGCATAAGCAGATAGTTCAACTGTAATTGTATTTGTACAACAAGAGTTAAAACTGCCATGTAAGAAGGAATCTTCTTTGGGATTTTTCTCTTCATCTAATAGATGAGCAGATGTTTTTATTTACTTTATTTCTCAGGTCCTAAGGGCTTTTGAATTTACTATACTTCCTGCGTAGAGTTTTAAAACACTCTTACTAGCTGTGCTCTCAAGTAATTTAACACTGAAGAGAAGCAAATTAACAAATGTGATCAATATTGCCCATGTCCTTCCATAGAGATTTTTAAAAGTAATTAAAAAAATCTGTTTAGATTAAATAAACTCTTTTGTGTTTGATGTTTCCTTTCTTCTTATTTTATAAATGCAGTACTGTGTCTAGAACCCAGGGCCTTGTGCACATTAGGCAGTGAAGGTCTGCCACTGGCCAGACAGTTTGAAACAGGTAGAAATCTGATGACATAGCTCCGAAGGCGTTATGTTTTGCTCAGTTTCACTGCTCCCTTTACATTCCTCTGCTGATCTTGGATCAGATGACTCCCACTGAGACTTTAAAACTGTCCTTAGCACATAGACCCCAGAATTATATGACATAATTCCTCCTGGAGGAAATACTGTGGTATTTTATTATTACAACTGAGCCTGTCCCTAAGTTAGTAGCTTTTACTTGCTGTTGTGTGTGTGAATGTGTGTGTATTTATAGGCACATGTATAGAAGTCAGAGGACAACTTTTGGGAATTGGTTCTCTTCTATCATATGGGTCTCAAGGATTGAAATTAAACTCACCAGGGCTTAGCTACAAGTGCCTTTAACCCCTGAGCCAGCTCGGTTCTTTTTTTTTTATTTCTTAAAATAACAATAATATCTCACTAGCCCAGGATGGCCTCAAACTCAAGATCCTCCTACCTCCCAACAAATGGGATTATAGACATGTGCTACTATGTGTAGCATTATCGGCATCTTAGAATGTTTTAGCAAGTATAATACTTTGCTCTAAGTTTTTGTGTGAATTTTCACAAATCCAAGAGTGAAAAAAACCAGCATAAAGAACCCACAAGTACGTATCTCACCTTCAACAACTATTACACGCTGCCATTCTTATTTTATTCTTAGTTTTGTTTTGTTTTGTTTTTTTTCCTTTTCAGTCCTTAAAATCAAACCCAGGCCATTCACAGGCTAGGCAAATACTCTCCCCCAGCCCACCCCACCCCACCCTTGCCCCTTTTAGGCTATTCTTATTTGATTTCTCCATTAGGACTGTCTTTTTTTGTCCCTTTATTTTTGCCGCTGTATTTTTAAAACCAACTCTAGGCATTGCATTAGTTAATTTGACTAGAAAAATAGTTTTATATTATTACTTTACTTCACATTTAGCATACTTATTAGAGAGTCCATGTTTGAATTTTGCCTGGGTGTCTATAAATGTCTCATTATTTTGTTTGAATGAAGATCACAAAAGTCCTCCTAGTGGTTATTTGGTTGCTATTATCTTCAGGTTAATAGAGAATTCCTGTGTTGTTGGTTTGTTGTGGTGGTAGTTGTTGTGGTGGTGATGGAACTGCTACGCAGGAGCAGTACTGATGAACTTCAGACCCAGCTGCCCATCCCTCTCCCTCTTTAAAAGCCACTTATTTGCTGAAGAAGCCAGGGCATTCTTCTGACAAAATTCCTTCATTCTCATTCTGAATTTTGCTGACTGCATTGTTAACTGTCCCTCAACATGTCCCTCTATTGTCAATAAAAACATTCGTGGGATCTAAAACAGAAATCTAATTTTCTCTTAGCAAGAATATGGATGGCATAGGTGACACCGTGAGGTACCTTCACTGCATTCAGGAAAAAAAAAAAAAAAGAAAACAACATAATGCTGGTGTGAGAGTAATGGCTGACTTTGTGTGTTCTAGGTCTGACCTATCATTACAAAGTGTTGGAAAGTTTCCCCTATCACCTATTAATGACCATCAGCTCTAGAGTTATTACTTTATCAAGAGCTGTAAAGTGGTGATTTTCAAATTCCATCATTCCAACTTATTAACTGGAATTCTCAGAAGATAAAATTCCTTGCATGAAGTACAAGGTTACCCAGAAACACAACTCGTACCAAAGGGCAGGATGATTGCCCCTTTTTCTGAATTTAACATATGTTCAGTATGTGAGTTCTTGTGCATTGCTTCCTGAATCTTTGCTGTCAAAGTTACTAGGGAGTGGTTACCAAGAAACGTAGCAAAAGTGGGACAAGATGGGATGGGGTAGGACAAGATACGACGCAAAGGAGTATCCAGAAAAGAATACCTTGGGCAAGGCTCTAGGAGGTGGAATCCAAGTCCTCTGAGTTGTCCTGGACATCAGAGCTGTCACTACGATTATCTTCACCTGCAGGGTTCTCCAGCTGACACGCCTCTTCGGCACCAGGAAGTGCGCTGCCCTGGGCCTCCTGGTTCTCCCCGGATCCCAGAACTACATATCTGCCCTTCTTCAGCACCAGCTGCTGTCTCAGCTCATCTGCCATCTGGGAGAGATCGCGCTTCATGGCGTAAGCATCTTCCCCATCGGCATAGTACTTGGGTTCCACCTCACTAACCTGGAAGTGGAGGGTGTTAGAGTAGAGGTGCAGGGCCGCCCTGTTGCTCTTCCTGACGTGCAGGGACACGTACTTGGCGCCGAAGTTCTCGATCATGGCCCGTGAGGCCTGGTCCATCAGCTTCTGCGCCAGGCCGAGGCGCCGGTGCGAGCGCTTCACGGCCAGCGAGGTGATGTGTCCGTGGGGGACATCATCGGGGTCCTCCTCCATCTTGGCCAGGACATAGCCCACGATCTTGCCGCCCTCGTCCTCGGCGATGTAGGAGAGCTGGGGCCACGACAGGCCGTGGTAGAAGTAGTACTTCATCTGGTAGTTCTCCGGCAGGCAGAGCAGGTTGCAGTGCTGCATGTTCATGAGGTCGTCGGGCCGGGCATTGCGGATGTTCATCCTGGCGGCCCGGCCCAGCAGGCCCACACCACGCCGGTTGCCTCGGGAATTGACTTCAGCAGGCCCAGCCGCGTGCGGTGAGGGTGCTGGAGACGGGTGGCGGGAAGGCAGGAAGGCCGACAGGCGGAAGGGGCGGGGCTAAGGGTGCTTCCGGAAGCCTGCAGTCCCAGCCAATGAGGCTTCTCGGTGATAAGCCTGCACCTGCGCACATTGGGGAGGGGGCGGAGCGAGAGGGGTTGGCTGAGCCTTGCTTTGTTTAAAGAGTAAGTGTAGCTCCTTGCTTTCTGTGTCTTGTATTTGTTTCAATTTTAACTTAGGTTTTTTTTTTTTCTTTTAAATTTACTTATTCTCTCTCTGTATGTAACATATATATATATATATATATATATATATATATATATATATATATATATATATATATGTGTGTGTGTGTGTGTGTGTGTGTGTGTGTGTGTGTGTGTGTGTGTGTATGTATGTATGTATGTATGTATGTATGTATGTATGTGTACCATAGTGCATGTAGAGGTCAGAGGGTAACCTGTAGGAGTCTCATTTTCCACGACATGGGTCCCATATATTGAACACAAGCCCTGAGTTTGTCAGCAAGAGCCAAAATGCTCTATACTCAATGAGCCATCTCTTTGGACTCAATTTTAGCCTGTCTACATCTGAACAGCCCTATGTAACTAGAACAAATAAACCAGTATATCAGTGCCATATCCCAGGTAGCCTGCCTGACCTGTCCCTTACCCCGTGGACTGCTACCTAGCAGTTTTCATATAACAAAATCGTACTGCATGCAGAGACCCACAGCCAAGCACTGGAACAAGCTCTAGGGGTCCAGTTGAAGAGAAGGAGGCAGGATTATATAAGCAGGAGGTGGGGGATCAAGGTCATGGTGGGGAAACTCACAAAGACAGCTGACCTGAGCTTGTGGGAGCTCACAGATTCTAGACCTACAGATAGAGAACCTGCATGGGACCAACCTAGGCCCTCTGCATATGGGGGACAGTTGTGTAGCTTAGTCTTGTTTGTGAGTCACCTAGCAGTGGGACCAAGAGCTGTCCCTGGCACATGAGCTAACTTTTTGGAACCTATTCACTATGGTGGGATGCTTCATTTAGCCGTGATGCAGAGGGAAGGAGCTTGGTCCTGCCTTAACTTGATATGCCATGCATTATTGACTCCCATGGGAAGCCTTACCGTTTTGGAGGAGTGGATGGGGGGCTAGAAAGATGATTGGGGGGAGGGAACAGAAGGAGAGGAGGGAGGGGAAACTGTGATTGGTATGTAAAGTAAATTCTAAAACTTAATAATAATAACAGATCATACTGCAGAAAACTTAAACGTTATATGCAGCAGATCTTCAAGAGGTTAAAGGACCATAATTTGTTATATACATCCAGAATACAAAAACTTGTTTCCTAGTTACCTGATAGAGATTCAAACCTGAAGTCATGTACATGTACAAGAAGTTAGATGAAACCTTTATCTAGAATTAATTCTCTATATAACCATTAATATCATGACAAAAGTTGAAAAAATATGTATATATATATATATATATTAATCTTATAAATTTTGAGATAATATTTATACCTTAAGAAAAGTTTTAAAGAGTAAAAATGAAACAGATAAGGAATATCTGTTAACTTAAAATGTAATAGCTAGTTAGTAATAAGCCTGAGCTATTGGCCAAGCATTTATAATTCAATCTAGCCACTAATGAATGGTTTAATAAGGTAAAATATCCAAAGGAAGAGATAATTCACTTTAAACTTGTAGTGATTTTGCTTGAGGAGGCACCATAAACTGTCCATTATTCCCAGATTAGTTCCCTGTCAAGTGTCCCAACAGTCCCCATGTGTCATTGACAGTAAACTACCAGAGATAGAAATCAATGATAGTTTTGTATGATCGATATGAGTATGTGTGGGAGTAAAATGTGACAATCGACAGAAAGTGATGAACAGGGGCTGGCTGTTGTGACAGGAGTAAGGTAGCATTTATGAACCATATAGGCATGGTCAGCATGAACTTGACTTACATTCTTACCTTATGGATTGTTAACTATGATCTTGGACAGACCATTTAAGTGTCTAGACATCTGTGTTTTCTTCTATGAATGCTAAATCTCCATACAACAGCTCTCCTACTTTGTTTTGAGAATGAAATGAGGGTAATGTATATGAGAGTTTCGTATAAAGGATGATTGTTGTAAATTTTTTTTAACAAACTCATCCTGAAGCCCTGAGATGCTGATTGGCTGGCTGATAGACATACTAGATAAGAAGAAAGAATTGCTGAAAGAGAAGGCAATGTAGCAGGTATAGAAGAGTAGTGATTGCTAGGTGGTGGTGGCTCACGCCTTTAATCCCAGCACTTGGGAGGCGGAGGCAGGTGAATCTCTGTGAGTTCGAGGCCAGCCTGGTCTACAAAGTGAGTTCTAGGACAAGCTCCAAAAGCTACACAGAGAAACCCTGTCTCAAAAAAACAAACAAACAACAACAACAAAAAAGAAGAGTAGTGATTATGAGTGGTTTTCAACACATTTAAATTAGGGAAGGAGGAGCTAGGTTGACAGCAGGATGCATCAATAATAATCTCTTAACTTTTGAAAGGACCCAAGAGGAAAAACAAACAGCAATGGATTTATCCCATGTTCTTTCACTTAAATCTTATAATATCTATTGTCAATTATAGAACCATCCATTTAGAAAGTCCATAGATGTGGTGTATTCCATAGCCCCATTGAGCAAGGGGAGTGGCCAACTACCTTTACCTATCCTGTGAAGTAGAAAGGAGAGAGACGGAGACAGGGAAATGAATAAACAAAGAGATTAATCTGGAAGTTTTAGAGTTTCTATGATGGTAAGCTCCCAGATACCTGGCTTTTGGTTTCCTGGTGTACAGCTGATTGCCAATTTTTTATTATATCCATTCTGCCTGGTCTTGGCACTTTGGTAGTTGGCTTAACTATTTTGTGTATAAATGTCAAATGTTAGTTGCCTAAAAAATGACTTTCCTCCTTAAACTTGGGGAGTTTTCCAGTGATTGTTTAAGGAGAAAATTTGGAGTTATATGACTTTTTCAAAAAGGCATCTTATTTAATAACTATGCCAAACAATTTGTTGTTAGGCTCAGCCATGTGATGTCTTAATCTTACCTAGGTCTAAAATTCTGTATTAGTCTAATACAGATGAAATTTGCTTCTTTGGGGGATGGAATGGTGGGATTCAGAATGGAGGTCAATCATCAATATTAAACTAGAATTCAATAAGTGAAATTAATTTTTACTAATCTGACAACAAATAGTTCCACAAATTTTTACACTATCAAAAGAATTGGTGAGTTTGCCTTCCTACTACGTTAATAATAATGTTTTTGTTTTGCTTTTCATTAACTTGTATTAGTTGTACCTATCCATAGAGTTGGATGTGATGCTCTCAGACAATTGGCTTCTCTGTTCAAGCTTTGGCCAAGTGTTAAATAATTCTTCCTTGTTTGTACCCAGTTTTGCAAGCAAAATGGTTCTAAAAGTGTATAGTATTTTGGGGGTACTCTTTTCCTTATAAGCTGATTAAGGGAAAACATTACTTTGTTATGAGATGAGAATATAGTTATATTTATTCAGAATATATATTTATTCAGAATACATAGTTATATTTATTCAGATATAACTCACTGCAAAGTGCTTTCCTGGCATCCAGATCACTTATGCCAGCAATATTCAGAACTGGATGTATAGAAGTAGAAGTAGATTTTGAGGATTAATATAGAAATCATAGGAGTATGTGATATTTCGTATTTCTTCAAGAAATTTCAGGGATGCAGATTAGCTGGAGTTTCTAGGGTTCTCACTAAGGTGATGCATTGGTTCAAGGGGAACCCAAATATGTTCAAGATGGATGAGCAGAACAGCTCCATGACTGTAGGCTGAATGTTCAGCGGGAGAAGTAACTCCCCCACAATGAGGCTGCCAGTTAAGCACCACTTTGCAATTCACTCTCTAATTATTTCAAGAAATACAAAACATATTTTCAATCTTCTGCTGGATCTTTCTGTCCCACTGTTATTAGCTCCTGGGATTTCTCTCTGCTTCACCTCCCCAACGTAGCAGATTAAACATGCAAAGCATAAAGCACAGAAGAATGATGACACGTGGGTCTCTGTTCTCCTGGCTCACTCCGCTAATCTGCCTCAACTGCCATCACCAATTAGGGTGAAGCGATGGCTCCCACTATGGCTGTTACTCTATTGAAATGCACTTGGAGAGTCATACATGCATGTTTCACTTGATGAACTTATTATTTAGCACATAATGTAGGAAGACAAGAGGTTATATTTCAGGAATTGGGGACTTTTTAAATAGGTGAAATATGCTACCCATGTAAATGTATATAGTAATAGATGATCCTTAAAAAATAATTAAATCAATACCCAGGTATTCATCACTGAGTTAAGAAATAGGATAATGCAAATACTTCTGAATTCTAGTCATAATTCATGCCAATATATTTTAAAATATATATTAGGACATAGAATTAGAATGTGTATTAGTATGTGTATGCACACACATGCATATTAGAATATATATTATTATATATGTATGTTTCTTCCTTCTCCATAAGTAGGTAATTTCAACTCTAACTTGTATAATTAAATATTTCTTATTTATATAGATCCTCAAATAAAAATTATACAAATTTTGTCATTTTAATAAATAGAATTAAGTACTGATATTTAGTGATTTATATTTTTTGAACAGGATTTTAGCTTTTTAAATTTGGGTGTATGTTTTCTGGTTTAGGGTTTTCTTTATCTTTTAGAGACTGGGTTTCATATATCACAGGTTGATGCCAGGCTGACAATGATGCCATTGAACTCCTGATCCTCCTGCCTCTAGTTCTTGAGTTCTGAGATTCCAGACATGCACAAATGTGTTACCTTATAATTTTGTCATTCAGAAGTGTGGGAGCCTTATTCTTAGGTAGGCTGCTTTGCTGAGGATTGTAAGGCAAAAGTGCAGCTTCCAATCAGAGTTGCCATCTCCTGTGAGGCTGAGGCTCCTCTTAGCCTCAGGTTCCCGCTGTGAGAATTCAATTCCTTGCAGTTGTAAGCCCCAGGTTCCCATGTCATTGTTGCACACTGTCTTAGTTTTCTTGTTGCTGTAAGCAAATACCCCAGCAAAAGCATCTTAAGGGAAAAATGGGTTTATGCTGGCTCTCTGTTCAAAGACAGAGTCTGTCATGGCAGGAAGTCAAGACAGCAAGAGCGTGAAGCAGCTGGTCACGTGACATCCAGATCAGGAAGCTTACAGGGCATGAATTCATTCTGCTGGTCAGCTCTCTTTCTCCACTACCTGCCCAAGGGAGGGGATGGCGCCTCCCACAGTGGCTGGATCTTTCTGCCTGAATTAAGGCAGTCAAAATAATTTCCCACAGGCATTCCCAGAGGCTCATCTTCTGAATGATTTTAGATTTTCTCAGGTTGATAACACTAACCATCATCATATTTACCAAAGAATTTTCTTAGGTCTTTTGGAATTACTCATTATCACTTGCTATGGAAGCCATTCCATAATATGGAAATTTGCTTACTTAGAGTTATCAGAGATATCACTAGTTTTGAATCTCCTCTAAATCTCTTACTTTCCCACTGATTATATTAAGCCACTGAGGGTATTATTGTCTTTGAGTAAGTCATCTGTGAGGGATCTTGCTGATTTCTGCAAAATCCTTTCTGCTACATGGCAATGCCAACAATGGAATGAAATATCATCATGTTGAGAAGCCCCACTCATAGTCAGTTGATATCATTGTGCAGGATGTCACACTGGGAGGTAGAAATCTTGGTCATTATTCTGGAATTCTGCCTACCACCATTTTCTTTAATGCATTGTTTCTGAATAGTATTTTGAATGAGAAATATCCCCCCCACATAGGCTCATGTATTTAGACATTTAGACCCTTGTCGGTGGCACTATCTAGGGAGGCTATGGACAGGTAGCCTTGCTGGAAGAAATACATCATTGGACTTTGAGAGCTTTTCGTCTCTCCCCACATCCAGTTTCTTCCTGCTTCCTCTTTGCAGTTGAAGATTTGATCTCTTAGTTTCCCGCTCCTGCTGCCTTGCCTCCCCACCACCATGGATTCTCAACAGTAAGCCAAAGAAAGCTATCTTTCATAAGTGGTTTTGTTTTTTGTTTTGGTCAGGGCATTTTATCATAGCTACAGAAAAGTAACCTGAGTATATCTCTTGCCCATTTTCTTGCAATTGTAGGGATTCATTATATATTTTCCTCCTCTACTAAATTTGGCTAAAAGTTTTCTAAAAATGTATTTACCACATGCAGCCATCATTAAGATATGACAGTTTTTCTTATATATACCATCCCCAACAATTGAAATTTATTTTCAATGTTTTTTATTTTCTTTTCTCTTTATTTCTTATTGTGATATATATATATATATATATATATATATAATATACTTATATCCTCTCTGATTCCCTTCTATTCCCACTGAACCTTTTTGTCCAAATAATGCTTTTTTTCTTTTAAATTTTTGATTCTTTGTGGATTTTGCATCATGTATTCTGATCCCCCTTATCTCCCTGTCCCCTTGCATCTGCCTTCTGCCCTTGCAACACCTCCCCCAAACAAAACAAAATTTAAAAAAAGCAATGGCTCAGCTGTTAAAGTCTAGGCCCACAACTAATTAGAGTAATTACTTGTACCAAACTAGTCTGTGTGCACGTCTATGGAGCATGTGGATTGTGTTATCCTGGGCAGGGCTCCTGAGTTGTGTAAGAAAGCAGACTGAGCAAGCCATGGAGAGCAAGCCAGTGAGCCACATTCTCCCATGGTTTCTGTTTCAGTGTCTGCATCTGCGTTCCTGCCTTGGATTCCCTTGATTGTGGATTGTAAAGTATAAGTCCAATAGACCCTCCTCCTTCCCACATTGGTTTTGGTTAATATTTTATCAGAGCAACAAAAACAAACTAGGATACTATAATAATTAAATTATATTTTCAATAGTTTGTTGAAGAAAAATATTTATACATTAATGTCATATTCAAATTAAGCTGTTTCATTATTAATATTTTTTGAGACAAGATTTCTCTGTGTAAGAGCCCTGGCACAGGCTAGTATTGAGCTCACAGAGATCCACCTGCCTCTGCCTCCTGAGTGCTGGGATTAAAGGAATGCATCACCACTGCTTGGCTCTGTTTTATAATTTCTAGTAATTTATTTGTAATTTTAGTTTCCTTCCAATGAGAAATGTCATTTAAGTAATAATAGCAGATTTAGTTTTTCTTATCTTAGTCTGACAGTTTAGATTAACCTTTCAAGCCTTATTGAATTTCCTATGTTCTCCAATCTAATGTTGAATAGAAATATTAACAGGGATCATCTCTGTTCCCATTCCAGTTCTAGAGACAAAGCTGTTAATTCTCTGCTGTGGGATCTGTTTACTATGTATTTTGGGTATATAACTTGTATCAGGTTCTCGCCCTGTCTTCACAAATCTATCTAAAATTGCAAATGAATTCTAATTAAAGCCCCATTAACAATTTTGTGATATTCCAGGAAGTGGAAATCTTGGGAGTTATTCTGGAATTCTGCCTACCACAGTTTTTTCTAAATGAATATTTTAAGTATTTTAAATATTTAAAAATGAATATTTCTGAGTAGTTTAAAGAGACTGATAATTTTAGATTATCTAAGGAAGTGTGGAGGATGTAGAACACCCAAGATACAAATGGAGAAAAAAAATAGATGGAATCATGACCTACCAGAATCAGTGTTTGTTTTTCCTTTTTCCTTTTGGAGTGTGTGTGTGTGTGTGTGTGTGTGTGTGTGTGTACATGTGTGTGATGGGTGGTATGTGGTGTGTGGTATGGTGTGTGTGAATGTGTCTAGTGTGGTGTATGTGTGGTGTGGTGTGTGTGAATGTGTCTAGTGTGTGGTGTATGGTATGTGGTGTGGTGTGGTGTGTACGAATGTGGTGTGTGGTGTGTGATATGGTGTAGTGTGGAATATGTGTGGTGTGTGTGCGGTATGCATGTGGTGTGTGTGTGTGTTTGATGTGTGTGTGTGGTGTGTATGTGTCCACCCATACACTCACATTGGGACTTGGGGCTTGATGACTAAGTTAAGCTGGTTGGCAGAGCCCCAGGGATCCACCAGTTTCAGCTCCTTCACACTGGGATTATAAGTGGTCACTGATAGGACTGAACTCATTTCCTCTTGCTTGTTTTCTGGCTAAGCTATCATCCTGGTCCCTCATTTCGGATTTTTAAATAAGACTATTGGGATCTGGAGAGATAGCTCAGCAGTCAAGAGCACTGTCTGCTCTTCCAGAGGTCCTGAGTTCAGTTCTCAGCAACCACATGGTGGCTCACAACCATTTACAGTTGGATCTGATGCCCTCTTCTGGCATAAAAGCATAATGCAGATAGAACACTCATACATGAAACAAACAAGTAAATAAATAAATGAAATATTAAAAAAAATAGAATTTTATTTTAGGGTTTCTATTGCTGTGAAGAGACACCATGACAACTCTTATAAAGGAAGGCATTTAATTGAGGTGGCAGCTTACATTTTCTGAAGTTTAGTCCATTATCATGGTGGGGAATATTGGTGGCTTGGAGTATGGTGGTGTGCAGGTAGGTATGGTGCTGGAGAATTCTAGATCATTATCCAGAGGCAACAGGAAGTGAACCGAGACACTGGACGATATCTTAAGCATCTATGAGACCTCAAATCCCACCTCTACAGTGACACACTTCCTCCAACAAGGCCACACCTACTCCAACAAAGTCATACCTCCTAATAGTGCCCCCTAAGGGCTTATGGGGGCCAGTTACATTCAAACTACCACAAGCATCTTGTTATGTAATTCAGGTGCCTTGAAGTTGCAGAAGTTTTCCTGCCTAAGTCTCTCTGGTGCGAGAATTCCAGGCATGCCCCATCACACCTAGCTCCAAACCAAACTTAATATTAGAGAAAAAGAGGATCATTTCATAAGAAGCATCAGTTCTGAAGGTTTTATTTTATATGACTAATAATATACATTAAAAATGCAGGGAATAAGCTATACAGAAGTGTAATTGATAAATATTTGATTATTCAATGTCTTACCCTCAATAACTGATAAAATACTGTAATTATAAGATCAATAAAGGTATAAAATACCTGAGTGTAATTTACACAACCATTTACCTTAAATGGCAGAAGTTCACAAAATGTAATTACCAAAATAGATCATCTTCTGTGCCATGAAACAGGTCAATAAAGTCAAGTGGATTCAAATGGTATCCACTAAATTCTTCATAATGGAATCAAAATAGTGCTTGATCACATAACACACTGACAAAAAACCCAACTATTGAGAAATTATATAGCATGCTTCCAAATAATCTCTGACTTGGGGACTATCAGAAGCAAAGTGTGTATCTTGGAATGAATATAGTAAAACATTTAAAAGGTATCAGTGCTATTTGTGAAATTATTCTTAAGTTGGGTGGTAGATTAACATGGCATTTATTATTATGATTTTTAGCTTTAGTGTATCTTACATATCCACTTCAGTTTGTGCAGTGATGCACAATTCTCAAAGATGCATAGAGTACAAGCTAAACTTTATTCCTTTCGAAATGCCTGTGTAGGTATAATTCTGAGTACTTTTGGGCTAGCTGCTTCCACATCACTGGTTTTCAAGCTGTAAGAAAAGAGGATGAAGGCTAGAGAGATGGGTCAGTGTTTCAGAGTACTTGCTACTCTTACAGAGGACCCAGGTTCAGTTCCCAACACCCACATGATGGCTCACAACCATCATTAATTCCAGTTCCCAGGGGACCTGAACCCCTTTTCTGATCTCTGAGGGCACCAGGCATGCGTGTGGTGTACATTTATACATGCAGGCAAAACACTTGCACACATAAAAGAAAATAAATACATCTAAAATACTTAAAAATCAAATAAAAAGAAAAGAAGACATTAAATCTTAGGCTGCACTTCCCAGTCATATAATTAATTGTTGCTTGTCATTGTTATTTCTTCTGAAAGCGTTCAACTATAACACTGCTAGGAAGAGAACCACACATTCAGGTTCGCTGTGGTCTTTGTTGAAGAATAGAAAGTGAGCATATGTGCTCCATGCCATTGCTTGTATCATTAGGCATCAAAAAAAAAAAAAAAAATCACAGCATCTGCAACCCCCTGTTTTAATTAGATCCTGAAGTAATGGCTGCAGCTGAGCCATTTATTGCTTCTGTAAATGAGAGCCAGCAGAGGGAAGATGCTCTTCCTAATAGCACTTCTGAATGGAGCCTATGATGCCAGAAACAAAGGTAGAACCTGCTAGGAGAGGAAATCTGGGTGTCCTCTGGTGTGATGCAAATAGCCTGAGAGATCAAGCCTAGTCAGGACCCAATGGTGAGAGTGTGGGGAAAGAAACCCCACTGACATCAAAGCTGGAAACACCCAGAGTTTCCCAATCTCACCACTCAGGGGTAAATAGTATCCAATTCCAGCCAGCAAATGAGTTTTCATCTTCATAAATGAATAGTTATATTCTTAAATAATAATATCTTCATTTAAATATGATAAGGTTTTTAGAATTTTGTGTGTGTTACTATAGAAAAAATTCTGGAGATATGCCCCTTAATACAAGTATATATCCAATTATTGCTAGCCCACCTGATTTGTCTTTCAAATTAATGGCTAAATATTTTTATTACTAGAAAGTGAAAATTATTATGAAATTAAAATACACATCATAAATAGTCTTCTTAACAGCTGTAATTTCCCAAAGCAATAACTTGCTGTAGCAGGATGTTGTCACTCAAAATGATTATGTCTATTTTCTTGCTTCTTGGAGATTAATGATATCGACAAAATTAATTTTTTATAATAAAAATTTGCTTTTTAGAAATTATTACATCATAAAAATTGCATAGGAGATTTTTCCAATTGCTTGCAGAATAGATCCTTAAATTTTTTTCAACATAGACTACTGTGAAGAAAAATGAGGTTTTCATAATATTAACTGAGACCAGAAAAGCATGTCAGATTTATAAAACCATTTGTTCCTACAATACCATACAAGTGAAAGGCTTTGGAAGAGGGCTGGCTGGGAGCACTTCATTATTTTGAATGCTAGATTAATGTTCATAGTTTTCTGTTGCTCACTTTTATGCAGGGCTTGGTCTGAGATGCAGTATATTATGCAATGTTTTTTGTCATGTATCAGTGATGATATTAACAGTCTAATGCTAAACAGGTTCTGAGGAAATGAGGAGGGAAAAAAATGACTTACTGTATTTACCCTGAAACAAGATTCAATCTGCCGCTGTATTTAATACTATATTTTTCATTATCTTACAAGCATATGTTAGAACTGCTACAGATGATGAAGTTAGCTGCTGGGTAGAGTTACCATCAATGCTTTCCATCTTTATTTTAACAAGAAAAACGAGCAGATTGTTTGTGACCTTTGTCAAGGGCTTCATAGAATACAAGGAAACTAACCACAAAGCCGCTAGCCCTGGAGCCCTACTGAATATTTACAACCACCTTTCCTAGAATTAAAGGTCTTATGACAAAGCCATTATTACTACCAATAGAGCCCTATTTGAAAAAATGGTCAGAAAGCTCAGGGTAAAACACATTTTATATTTTGGTTAAAGAATATTCCATGTTTAATGGTATTTGTAAATGACCCTGTCCTATTTGGAATGAAAACATACTTCCTTAAGGTCAACACATCCGTAAAAACAATAATGTGGCACTGGGAGACAGGAAGGTAGATCTCTGTGAATTGAACGCCAGCCTGGTCTACATAGAGAGTCTGGGCCAGACTAACACAACCTTCTCCTTCCAACAAACAAAAGAAACAAAAATACTAATGCCTGATACTCTTTCCTAGGACTCTGGGATCATAACTAAAGTGGCCCTTTGTAAACTCAAACTTCCTGGTCTGTCCAATAATTATAGGTACTTATATTAAGTGTTTACTGTTTTTGCTGGTTTATACCCTGTACTCAATCATTGCATGCAATTCTTACTCTGAAAGTCAATCCTGTGGTCATCTTTATTTCATAGCTTGATGAACTGAACAGAAAAAGACAAAGTCGTTTACCTAAGTCCATCTTCAGTGCTGGAATTTAGATGGAGCTGAGACACAGGCATCTGACCCTGGGTGCCTAGTTTTTGTTCTACAGGGAATTAACTGGTAGCCTTAAACTTAGTTTATATGGACATGGTATGTCTGGTATTTCTGGACATTAAAAAGGTGAGAAAGCTGGGTCTGTGCCATAGGCCTGTAATCCCAGCTACTCAGGAACCTGAGGCAGGAGAGTCACAAGTTCAATACTCACCTGGGCTATGCAGTGAGTTCCCCATCAGTAGTTTAGTGAAAGCCTGTCTCAAAGCATAAAGTAAAAAGAGTGCTGGGAAAGAGTTTGTGTGGCATGTAAAAGGACTATGCCTTTTAATTCTAAATGTGTTTGGTTTTAAGCAAGTGTGAGAAGTTTGTCTTGGAGCAGGCATTCTTGGTTAACTTATTAAATCTAAGATTTGTGAATAGTCTCTTTCTCCATGTAGAAATGTTGCATTTCCCACCTACAACTATCATAACGTATCTTTAGCTTGAAAGACATATATTCTCAACAGATTTGATCCTGTATGTAGACCAATACCTTTTAAATGCCCTTCACTTTATTGGCATCATTCAAACAAAATGTCCTAAGCCAATACAAATTCAAGTCCCTCATCTTTCGCTGAAAAATGGCTGACACTCCTCTTTGAATCCTGGTTGTGAAATGGCTCACTCCGCAATGGGGAGAAGATGAACTCTGTCAGTCACTCTGTGCCAGTCCCCTAGAAGACCAGGAAGACAGTACAAACAATGAGGATGGTAAACTTTCGGTCTTTTGTACCCTTTTTCTTTGTCTCCTATTGCAAGCACGGGTGCCCAACACAACAAAGCACTTTTTTTTTTTTTTCTGAGCAGTAATATATTTTCTTTAATTCTTGTAGTTATTTATGTACAAGAAAATAAGATCGACTAGCAAAGAAAATGCCGGTTACTTATTTTTAAAGCCTCAGGGTTTTCATGAGTGATTGTTAAATCTCAAAACCACGTATTTAATAGTGGTAATGCCTCAGCCATCTGCTCCAGAATGTAAATCAATGCATGGATTCATTGAAAATGAAAATAATTGAAAAATAATTTTATTGAGAAGTGTCTTGGAATGAAAAGAAAGACAGGTAGCTGAAGCTGAATGTGTTTTCAGTGCAGCTGACTCACACCCCAGAGAGGCATTGAGTGGAGTGCTGGACCCTGTTGAACTTTGCAATTCAGAATCAGTTCCCTGTTGGGTTGCCTTTGCAGAAATCATGCATCTGTTGCTCTTGTTAAGGTCAACTTAGAACCTGGATGAAAATGGGAAGCAAGCCTCATAAATACTCCTGACAGATGCCCTCATTCACCTGCATTGAGTAATTGTGAGCACTCCGAAGACCTAAGTTTCGATTTTGGATTGAAGAACTCTGAACAACAGTATTAGGACAAGAGCTGATTTCTTGCCATAGTAAAATGAGATACATTGATTGATTTATGACTTTATTTCTTTTAAAAAAGGAAGCAATTTCCATTTAAAAGTAATCTAGTAATTCTCTTCTTAGAACACATAAACTATATTTAAAAATTTACAAACACTTCTGTGCTATCATATCATAGATATCCTACCTTCTCATTAGTAAATAGAGAAATTTCAAGGGCAATATTATAAACCAATGCTGTGAGTTTGCCCAGATTAAATGACTAAAGCCCCTGACACTGAATTTCAATCATATAATTTTATGTACTTGCATCTGTTAGTTGAAAAATTTAATATACACTGTCAAAATTTTTTAAACTGAAAGCTGTTTTGTAACATATTTTAAATGAACAAAATGGAATACAGTGTTATTCTCTTAGTTTGTTTCATTCTTGTTTGTTTTTTTTAAGCTTCAGCAAAGAATTCCTGTCACAACATTCAGGAAATATGGACAGTCTTCAGCAGTGCAATTGATAAAGAACAAATATGAAAATAAAATGATTAATCATAAGAGATGCAGATGAATAAATTAGGACTTGGAAATGAGGGAAATTGTTAAGTAGTCATTTGTGTAAAAATTACATAGTTAGGAGAATGTTTCTAGTCTCACTTACAATCCTGTAGGAAGTAACATACAATGACAGGACTGTATAGGTGTACTGTTCCTGTTCAGTTTTGGATAGTTTGATGTAATATATACATGACATTGGTTTTGAACTCTCAAATTCCTCAGGTAAATTTAATGACCATTTTTGGTTTTGATCTTCCCTGTTCTCTTAAGTGTAACATATGGGTGTTTCCATAAGTGACCTCATTCTTGGGAATACAAGTCACTGGAGAACAAGCAGGGTGGGTCACCTACATAGTTTGCCTTGTGCTGATGGGCAGGATTTGAACAGATGTGTTAAAAAAACAAACAAACAAACAAAAAAGCCTCAGTGTTGTAACAGTTAGTATTGATTGACTGTACTACTACAGTGGCTAAAGAAACTCACACAGGAAAACATGGTTCTAGTGGTACTATTCACATCCTGCAGATTTACACTGAAACATCTTGAAAGCAAAAATGTTATATGAACCCAGATCCTATTTGTATGTCTTTAATTTTTTTCTAAAATTTTTATTGTATAAATTTTGGAAGTGCAGTATAATTTGATGCATTTATACAGCATCTAATGATAAAAGCAGAGTAGTTAACATTTCCTCCCTTTAAGCATTTAACAATTTTTGGTTAACACATAATATTTGTCCATACTGATGTGGTTTTATGTCTTCTCATGCTGTCATAGAATTCACTAGCTCTTTCAAACTTTGGGGTGCATAGTGGGGTTACACTTCACATGGAAAGCGTCAGCAAAGGAGGGAGGTGTGACAGAAAATGAAAGGTGTGGCACTGGGGTCAGGAAAATCAAGTGTGAAGTAGCTACAGGCAACCCCTGACATACCTCAGGGCATTTGTGATTAGACATTTGCAAGATGAGGCTCTTAATCCCGTATTACATAAAAATTTTAGATATTGGAAGAAAAAATGCATTGAAAATAGAAGAGCTACAAATAAGCATTAGGTGATAATGCTTAGCTAGGTCTTTGGATGCAGATGAGATCACATTGTGTTACAGAAATTCTAACCTATAACGCACAGAAGCTATGTTAACTCCTAATGTGAGTCCTCTTTGGTTATTTCTTCCCCTTGCATATTCAGTGTACACACATGTTAACAAAGGACTGGTGCCTCTCAGGTTCCCTTGCATATCTGTCTCCAGATTCTGATAGTTGTGGACTCTGCTCTTCATATTCTCCTTTCTTTATGAATTTCAGGATTAAAAGCTTCGATTAGAGATTCTATCTTATGACATTTTTCTCCAATCATTAAATTGATACAACAGCCACTAACAATGCAATCTGCCAAATGGCTCTTGCATTCTTTTGTCTTCTTTGAGTAAGTCCTTGTTGACTCAAGAATCATGGCAGAAATTTCTGAAATTTTCTTTTCTCTTGTAAAAGCTGATTGGCTATCCTCCAAGAGAGCAAAGCCAGATTGTCTTTGGAAATTGAAACTAAAACCCTGCACTTGTGATCAGAGACCCGGATGCTATGATTCATTAATGCAGTTTTGATATCCAGCACTTGAAAAATATTCTGTATGAACAATTGGGGAGTCTAGCAAAATAGTTTTGACATTTTGCTAACATTAGTGCTTCAACACTGAACCATCTGCTAGAGAGTTCTGAGTCTGAATGAAAGGTGTAAACCTGGATTAGCATCGATACGGTTTTCTATCAAGTTTGGCTTTCTCTCATCTCCCTGGATGTTTTCCAGGTCCCTTTGGAAGCCAAGATTGCCATTGTGGAGTGCAATGCCATATGTTAAGATTCATATGACATATTACCTAAAAGTCATGAATTATTATACCATCTCTTTACAGAGCTGTGATTGGAAATGTTTATGTAAATGTACCTCCAGTGGGGTGGGGTGTGCGTAGGGGGGAAGGTACCCAGGGTTGGGCAACAGTTTGCATGGTAGCGCAGACAAACTCCCTTGCTTAGTCAGAGTATTTCTCAGAAACAATCTAATCCTCTGACAAAGAAAAATCATTTTCTTTTTCTTTTTAAAACAAAGTCTCCCTTTGAGGCTAGGAAACCAGACTGGTTCAGAACTCACTAACTTGCCACGTAGGCACAGGCTAGCTTTGAAACTGCAGCCATCTCTGCCCTCACTTCCTAAGTGCTAGGATTAGAGGTGTGAGCCACCACTCCTACACAGACAGATCTTTTCCTAAATGCATTGGATTTAGAATAGAAAGAACAGATGTAGGGTCCCTTAGAAGGGACCCAGCGAGTTCTGCAAAACAATAAAATCATCATGAGAAAATGAAATGACTCAAAAGCTAACTAAAATGCCTTATGTTTAGGCCAGGAGTGGTAGTTCAGGCCTTTAATCTCAGCACTCAGGAAGCAGAGGCATGCCACACAGGGCTACATACTGAGACCCTATTTTTTGTTTTTTTAGAGCCTTATGTCTAAGGACAAGTCAGCAATGGCAAAAGAACATATGATGTAACCACAAAAATCCATCAGTGTTCATGTACTTTTTCTTTCATAAATACATGAATATACATGTGAGTTTATATATATGTGAACGCACACACAAACATGTATTTATTCATGTACACATATAGTGTTTCTAGTTGTTAGAGATAATGCAGGTTCTAAATGGAAGTTAACATTTTTTCTAATGTTATTTAAGAAGTTAATAACCAGAGCTCTTCTTGGGACTTAGAAATATTAAACAACATTTGGACTTTTAAGGACTTAGGTACTGCCAGCATTGAATTTCTTTATGTGCAAATAGAAAATCAGTACTTTGAGATAGAAACTAGACTTGCATTACTTCAGCTATGTTTTCTTATTCTGACTTCCTTGCCTTGAAACAAGTCAGAGGTGAATGCGTAAGGGTTACACTAATCTGGGTAGGAGGGAGTTTCTCTGTCTTACACTTTATTGTTCATATTCAAATAATGAAAAATAAGTGTTTGTATTGCTCTCACAGTATTTGAAACAATCTCTTTTATTAATGTTTAATATTTTCATTTTATATACATGAAATTGAATGTATTTAGACTTAAATGTTATTTGTCTTACTTTTTAACAAGTCAGCTATATTATGTCTTCCAAACATATTAGTTAAAATATATTGGAAATTTAAAAAGAAAAAGAACTTTAAAACAAGTCCCACCCCACTCCCTTTGGAAGATCTGTAGTCTGCAGCTTCTAGATCAGTTCTTAGGTGCTTTTATGATGTTTATAAAAGTGTATGGGACGAGTAGTATTCTGGCTTCACTTGGCATTCAGTATGTGCTCTGTCAGGCTTCATAGTGCTTTAGACAGATGTGGGGTCAAGACCACATCTTCTTTCTAGTCCATCCCATTTTAGAGTTGACTAATAAAAGTGAACCCTTCTTTTTCTCTATTCTGTCTTCTCACCAACCCCACTTGTCTCTTTTTGCAAAGAAAAGAAGAAATGTCATAAAGTAGGATTAGTTTATTTCATCCTGTATGTATGTTTTGTTTCTATGCACGTGTGGTGGTTTTTGGTTTGTTTTGTTCTTGTGCTGCTATGAGCCCAGCCTGGTCTACAAAATGATTTCCAAGACAGTCAAGGCTATTAACAGAGAAATCCTGTCTCAAAAACCACACACACACACACACACACACACACACACACACACACACACACACACACACACACATGGCTATTGTAAAATCTTCTGAATATGTCACATTGGTTACATATATTTACCATGAAGTAGCAATGGCAGATTAGTCAAAATTGGCATTATAGAATCACTTGCAAGAAACATTTATTTCTATGCATTATTGCAAATAATTGATTTTGTTAGGAATTTGTGTGTATGTGTGTTTTTCAGAGACACTGTCTCATGGTATAAGCCTAGCTGGCATGGAATTTGGTCAGGAACTTGCTATATAGACCAGGCTGGCCTTGAACTCAGAGATTTCTGCTTTCTCTCTCTCTCTCTCTCTCTCTCTCTCTCTCTCTCTCTCTCTCTCTCTCTGTATTAATGTCCTGGTATATATGACATTCAAGGATCAAACATGTTACCATGCATATCCAGTCAAAATTATAAAAACTTGTAATTTTTTGAGAAATAACATGAAAACACAGACACATGTACATATGTGCTCCTTGTGTAATAATACAGGATCCCTAGACCCGAACTTGCTGGACTGAATTTTCTCAGTGCCAGTGGAGTGGAGCAAGTATCCAGTAAGCTCAGTGTCGCTGTGGGATCGGCCCCACGTGACTGCATGTGGGATCAGCATGATCGGCTGTCACTGGTTTCACTGACATCTGTCCCCACAGTGAGACAAGCTGCAACATGAATTATTGAAGACATACACATGCAGATCTGTGTCATGACTATGCCAAATAATACATTTTGCCACACTCTTGAGAGCTGAAAGGAGGCATAGTTGACATCATCCTTAACCCCTTTGACAATCTGCTACCACGTTACAGATTAAAATGAAACTCATGACTATGGTACTGTATGACAAGCTGTGTCTCAGATATGAAAATACCCCCACCCCTTGAAGAGCTTTTATCTGCTCTTTTTAACAGCCACATTTTTGAATATACCCACTTTATAAATCTTTTTTTTACATCAGATCATTAATATCCCTTATTGAAATGATAAAAAAAGACACAATCTCATTTGTAGAGTGGTTTGAGTATTGCAATGCAGTGTGCATTATGTCACTGAGAAAGTATGTATAATTAGAATATTTTGAAGCAGCTCATAAAAGTAACAAATACTTGCATCAATAATCTTTTTTAAAAGTTGTGACAGAATTTAGACAATGTGATTAATAGTCTTTCTAATCAGGAAATGTTAACCAGGTTAACAGTTTAAGGATTTGTCTTTTGAAAACTTCATGCTGTATGAATAGCTATAATAAAATAATCACCCCCAATCCATTACAATATGCATATAGCACTCAATTATATCTGGTACATGTATCCTTACATGTGTAAGAATATGTCTGTATTAGTACTTATATGACATATATTTAAAATTATGTAGCAAATTATTTTTCTATTACTAATGATGCTACCTTGTAATTAAATTATGCAGATATAACCGGTGTGGCCTTACCTTCTCCGTGTCTCACCCAAGAGACAGCAGAACACACTTGCTTATCAAACAGCGTTGTCACAAAGGCAGAATGAAGCACCATTAGTTTGAAACTCAGAACTAGAGAATTTGCTGCCCCTAACATTGATGTGTTCCTCTAAAGATGTTTGTGTATTGCAGTGGTAGGGTCCCCTTGGACAACAAAGCAAGATAATTTGTTGGCAATTACACCTTTTCTTTCTCACTTTCCACTCTCACTTTTCTCCTTTTCCTTTTCACTGGGCATTAGCTGGTGGCTGGGATTTTTAGAAATAAATTTTTGATTAGTTACTGGTAAGAAAGTTGAGAGGCACTTCCTTGGTGCTCTCGTGTTTCTGTACTTGCCGTGAATGGGGAAACTGGCTGCTTGGGTTCTGTGCTGTCTTTAAAGATTTTGTTGTTAATAGTGAATGTCCTAGGGAGGTGAGAATCTTCCCCCAGAACAATAGGCATGTCTGTTTGCTGCCATTCAGGATCTGTTCTGCTGGCTTTTGAGAGCCTCCTTGGAGTGTACTGCACGGCATGGACAGGTTTCATTCAACCCATCTTGGACCACTGTATGTGTGTATGTGTGTGTGTGTGTGTGTGTGTGTGTGTGTGTGTGTGTGTGTGTGTGTGTGTGTGTGTGTGTGTGTGTGTAGGGTGTGGATAGCTCAGTTACTGACCCTCTAGCTGTTGGAGCAGTGAATAATAAACCAACCTTTGTGTTTGACCAAGAAGTTTTGTGTCCCCTGCCAGCACCTATGATACTATTGTGGTCTACTGTATTAGATTTCCAGGACTGTAAAAATTTCAGACACTTTACTCTTTTTGACAGATTTTTTTAAATTTTACTCATCCACTGTGTTTCTGACTCATTGTGACTGGGATCTTATATGACCAAATATTTGTGTGATGGGGTCTGGCTTTGAAATGGAAGAATTGGAAGACAAGGAAGAATGGAGGCGTGTGTAAGTTCACTGTCCTCTTCTGCTGATGAGAAGTTACAAGCTGACAGTGTTGGTGAGGGCAATATCTTGGGGAAGGGCCCAGGCATAAAGATTTGCTCCTGCATCTTAAATTGGCCTCATCCACCACACAACAATGACTCCTTACCACAGATCAACAGCTCTGGGAAGGGCTTAACCATTAATCAAAAAACTGCTGTTCCGAATCTTATTTGAACCTAGTGCTTCTCCTTTGCCCCTGGATCTTATGTTACGATTTGATCAATGCCCATTTCATTTGAAATCTGGTGTTCTTCTGGTAGAACATGCCCCCATGGCCAACCCCACCCCAGTGAAAACAACACAAACTCTCTTTTCTTTCCCCATAATTGAACTGGATTAGTTCTATCCTAAAGTCCAACAATGCCCCCTGATTGACTAAGCTAATCACTGTATTTTACGCCCCATATTCTACAATGATCCTAGAATGGACCTATAACTTAGTGGATCTATTAGCATTAATCTCAGGTATTTTTCTGGTTATGCTGAACAGGAATTAATGGATATGAACAAGGAAACTGTCCCAACCATCTTGTGACCGTCAACAGATGGGAAGAGTTAGAGCAGACAGAGCCAAAGAGTTCATGCTCACGTAGTTCCTTTGTTCATTACTTGACATTGTGTTCTGTTACAAATTAGGAAAGTATTCTACTTAATATGACTTAACAGAGATGACATCATTGGCCTGGGCTCAGTCTTTTGGGATCTAAGTCCCGCTGTTGGTTCAGCTCATGTTCTACATGGGTCTAGGAGGATCATTCTAAAAGGGCAATTATTTTAAAAAGTCAATTATAAAAGGTCATAGATGAAGAGCCATTGTGGGAAGACAACTTCACCCAGTGAGTTCATGTTTCCCTCTCTCTGGTTTGAGTTAAATTTTGAAGCCAATACAGTTGGTGCTATGGCCTAACAACAACTGTTCTATTTGTCCCCCTTCCTCTCTGCAGCCATTCTGCAATCTGCTTTGTTACATCCTGCTCAGCTGCGAGGTACTTACATTCTTTCTTGCTAAACCCTTGCCAATCTTGTTTTCAACGACGTCATTCACACTAAAACACTAGTTCGTGTGTGTGTGTGTGTGTGTGTGTGTGTGTGTGTGTGTGTGTGTGTTATTGCTTGGGAAGATGTCAAAATCTATGAGCCCCATTTCCTTTCAATATTCATATAAATGTATTTAAATAATGTTTTGAATATAGTATCCAAAGCATTATTATTTCTGTAACTATTATCTCTGGCACATGAGTGCCAGCTAAAGAACTCCTTTACCAGATTATGATGATGGATATTATCATAATAATGTGGTGTGTTAATATAGCATGCACCATAGTGCTTTAAGTAACTATATTTGAAAATAAAAGGTATTTGTCCAATTGTATACATTTGTGAGCTGCCCAGGGGCCTGGTATAATTTGGACAGAGACATCTTTTTTCTTCCTTGAAACCACAGTGATCAAACTCTTCCCTGTTCTCCTCTTCCCAGATATGACAGCAAGAGTCAGTGGGAATCAAGATGCTAGTTTTTAATTGCATTAGAATAATGATTTTCTGCAACAGTGTAGGTTCCATTAATAATAACAATAATGAAGACTGTTGAAAGCAGATTTGAAAGCAGTTACTTGTATGGAGAGGTTTTCCTAGCCTGTTCCATTGATTTTTAGGTATGTGTGAGAATAAAATCAACATTGGAGAAGTTTTTTTTCCCCACATCAGTATTAAGGGTGCACAGTTAACTAAATGAAAGATACTTGATGTTGGTATTTAAATGAATTTTGTGGTTGCTTAGGATACATGTATTTAAAGTTGTTTTGTGACAGGCTAAGAGAAGATAAGGGTCTATCTTACCCTCTATGTCTCATATGCAGGTCCTCTATGTGTTTGCTAGACAATTTGGTATTATAGCCTACTTTATACAGCACACTTTAAAACCATTGTTACATAATTACAATCTATCTAGCAGTGAATTTTGAAGCAGCTAAGCTATCTTTGAACTTTTGAGAGTAAATAAGAGAAAATTGAGCAATACAAAATATTATAAAAAATTCTTATGCTTATGAAAGGGAAATGTATTTTTAAACTATTCTTCTTTGCCTTAAGCTAGTTATTAAGAGAGTATGTTGAAAATACCTGCATTGTTTGCAAATGATATCCTTATTCCCCCATGTTAATTTATTTATGAGCATGTAAATTTTATGCAAAATTAGGAGACTCCCTGGGGTTATAGCATTCTACTGTCAGCAAGATATTTAAAAAACAGATGTTTTAATATCGTCTTTAGGATTTGATGAGGGAAATTATGAAGTGCTATGTGAAGTCAATTTCTTATAATTTAAATTTTTTTCAAAAGCATATTGATGCCAATCTTCCTTAGAGTTGATATACAACACTTATCTACTATATCTTAAAGAACTTCCCAGAATGTATTAAATACCCATATTTATTTCCTTTTACATCTTTTAGTTTAATTGACTGTTTTGGGTATGTTATTTCAAAACTTTGCACTAATTTGAACTTTAGGAGAAAACCTTATTTATTAAAATATACTCAAATAATAGCACCACTTCTAAAGTTAATTTAGCATTACAGATTCATGACAATTCCCAGAGATTAAGTGAATTTTAATAGTTGCTATAAATCCAGCTGTGGAATAAGATCATTTCCTCAACACAGAGCATGGAAGCTCACTGACATAGTCTATCTTTCTTAGACTTCACTTAGTTATGTACTAGTGGTTTTCTCCCTTCCTGCCATGGAAAGGTGGCCACTTCACATCTTGCTCCTACTGTACATCTGTCTGTACTCCATACCTACACGTAAGCTCCCAAATGTTCCTTCTGTAAGGAGAATTAGGTTAATACACTAAAATTGGCTTCTTTATGAATTTCTCAATATTAACTGTTGTATAGTTTTCTCTTTCTTTTCCTGTTTTTGGTATGTATGTGTTTTGGGGTGCTCATGCAGTGGTGTGTGATTGCGGGTAGAGGTGGAAGGTTGATGTCAGGAATTATCCTCCACTGTTTTTCATTGCAGGAGGCTTTCTCATTAATCCCAGAGCTCATGGATATGGCTAGACCTTCTAGCCAGCTTGCTCTGGGGATTCCCTGTTTCTATTTTCTGAGGCTGGAATTACATAGAGGCCACGACTGCCCACCCAGCATTTATACAAGTTCTAGAGATCCAAACTCTATTCCTTACATTTTCATGGCAAGAACTCTAACCACTAAGCTATTTTCCCAGCCTTTCTTACTTTCTTTTGGGACTGTCTCATATATCCCAGACTAGACTTAACTCACTGTGTAGCTGAGGATGAACTGGAACTCATGATCCTTTGGCCTCCACCTTCTGAGTACTGGGATTACAGGCATACACCACCTGTAAAATGCAGCACCTGGTTTATATGTGGCTAGGGATTAAACTAGAGTCTTTGTGCCTGCAGGACAAGCAGTCTACCAAACGAACTACACCTCTAGCCCCCAAGTTTATTCTTTTCATTTGTATCTATAAGCACCTATTAAACTATGAAGACTTTTCTAAGAAAATAAGCTCAGTAGGCCAGCTAGAAGGACCTGTTTTCCAATAATGTATTCCTATTTTAAAAAGTAAAAATAAAAAACTGGCTTTTGGCTTTCAGTACCAACTCATGTGATATTTTGCATATATTTGCATATGACATTCCTGAATCGCTAATTCCAAATATGCAAAATAAAATAAAATTAATTAAATAGGTTAAATGATTACAGTTGAATTCCAACTCAATGGGAAGGGCATGGCATGTTCTAAATACATAACAGATTTAAAAACCAACTATCCTAATTACACAGCAGATGAAGAGTCAGTAACCTTGAAGCTGAAGATGGCTGTGCCTCAGCTTTTCTTGGCAGAGGGCTTCCTGGGGACTTCTTTGGCATAGTCTGCCTTTGTAGCTCTGCTAGTCCCACTGTTGGAGGTCATGTCATCATCACCATTATCATGTGTTTAACATTTGCAAATATAGACACACAGTCTCATTTGGCTATTATATCCACTGAGCATTTATACTAAAATTATTTTTTTTAAGCAAAGGAAGAAGATGTAAGTTTTCAAAATTTTATGCATTTCAAGGAGCAAAGTGGGCTTGAAAAATTAGATAGTTTATTCTGATTGTAGTTGTCTGTCCTGTATTCTAGCATGGTCCTGGGATTTCTTCCTTTCTACTTTTTAATTGGCATTGAGGATTGGCTGTGTGTGTGTTTATTGTTCCTTTCCTCAAGCTCCTCTTCATCATGAAGGAAAAATAGAGGAATATCATGTGACTTTCTTGCATGCCTTTGTTTTCTTCCCTATCTTGAATCCTGCTGCTGTGTTATCTCCATTTGATCCTTTCAGTATGTCTAAAGAGGATCTCATGGCCTTATATATACTGAAGTGTTTATTATTTAATATGGCACAAACAATTTTATTTCAACGAATCTAAGGACAAATGACTTGTGAATTTGTGGAGAATCTCTTCTAGGACAAGCACTTTTCCAGATCTTAAGTACAACATCACAGAACCAAACCAATCAAAAACATTACCTTTGTAGAACTTCAGTTTTTGAGGCAGGGCAAGTAGAGAGAGGCTGGATATTAGTTGTAAATTATGTTGAGTGGTTATATGTGCTGTGGAAGAAAGAGGGATCAGAACTAGAAGATTTGGGTTATAAAGAATTGGTTCAGTTTTAAGAATGTGATCGAGGAAGCTTTGATAGCTAACCATGTGTGAGTAATGACCTGATGTAGTAGGGAAGCAAATTCTATAGGGATCTGGAGTAGCAATCTTCCACGGAGATGGGAGATCAAGCATAAATCTTCAGAGGCAGAAGTACAGCACATCAAAGAACAAGGATTGCAGTTTAGCTTTTGTGAGGCCTTGAAGTTTTTCTCTGTGTGACACGAAGTCACTGGAGGGACTGAATAAAAGAATGTCACAATTCATCTGATCAGCTTCTGTTGTGAGATATTTGATTACACTGTGTAAAGATATGTCACTATGATTGGTTTAATAAAAAAACTAAATGGCCAGTAGTTAGGCAGAAGGTATAGCATGGACCTCTGGACAGAAAGCACCCTGGGAAGAAAAAAGGTGGAATTGCCAGACAGATGGAGAGTAAGCAGAACAGACATTACAAAGTAAAGGTAATGGAGCATATGAAAGGGTTTATTTAAGTTATAAGAGCTACCTTATAAGGACAAGCCTAAGCTATAGGCTAAGCTTTCATAATTAATAAAAAGTCTCCTTGTTTTTTGTTTTTGATTTTGTGTGTGTGTGTGTGTGTGTGTGTGTGTGTTTGTGCTGGTGGCCCAAAGAAAAATCTGTCTATAAGTTTTTGCTATGATGAAAAATACGTTACTGATATTTTTGTAGCTCCTCCCAGCCAGAGATAGAATCTCCTAACATCAAGTTCCAGGCTAGCAATTAAAGCCATGCTATTTATTTGAGAGAATTAGCTTCTACAAATATATAGAAGTATAACCAGGTCATGTAATGGGTATACCAAAGAACTGTAAGGTGTCTCTGAGGTAGCTGTCTAGCGCAGTTGGTAGAGCATGAGACTCTTAATCCCAGGGTCATGGGTTCGAGCCCCACATTGGGCGCCACTTGCTGGGGACCAGCCTCAGCAGTTTTGGGGGTCCGAAGGACAGGATACCTGGAAGGCGCAGTAATGACTCAGAGACAGTGCTCGTGCAAGCTGACAGGTCACTCTGGTCTTCTGCAGTTGCTAAGTAGCTTCTTTGCTATAGTTTCTTTAGCTTCTGCTTTTGCCTTGGTAACCTCAGTCTTTTATTATCATAAGCAAGGGGAAACAGAAAGAAAAGGAGAAATCACCCAATACAGAGTATTCTCATAATTCCAAAGGTTATTCTTAGAAAACCACCAATATATTCTTCATCATCTTTGATTAAACACAGGAACTATCCCAGACTTAACACCAAAGCAAACATAATCTATTTTTATTATTAATGATTATATAATTTTCTGAGCACTTGACCCAGAGGTTGGCAACATGCAATTTCACAAAAAAGGTAAAAATAAGAACAGTAATTAATATAAAAGACTGTCATTTCCTTCTCACACAACCTGCTCCAACCTCAGGACCCCTACAGCTGTCTCCTAAGTTCCTCCTCAGCCCTCTGTAAATACCAAGCCCTGTGAGTGGTGGGCTACAATGACCTCAGACAAGAAATCTGCCCCTGCAAGTCAACAACTTCTGTCCTTCTTATCCCAAAAATTCCAAGGAAGACCTGATCCAGTTTTCAGAGCTTCCATGAAGGAAGCTCACCTTTCCTGGCAGCTCTTTTCATTCTAGGAACCCAATAAAATTTGCAGCAATCACTTCAACCATTGCCACATTGTCTCCACACTCCTTCAGGAGGAATCAAAATGTCTGGATTAAATTTTCCATCTCCCTTTCTTGGTGGAGGCCACCATTTTCCTCCTATTCTAGGTTCTCACATTTCTAGTTTGTCATCCCATCTATATGTTACTTCATCCACAGTCTTCAGCCAATACTCCTTAGGGTCTCAAGTTTTACACAATGCCCTTGGAATATCCTCAGAAACTGAATTACTCATCATGGTCAATTTGAGTCCAGTGTGTTGATACACATCATACCATGTGTTATAGTTGACCACACATTTGGTAGAGTTTATCCAAGCCCAAAAAGCTTCCCCAGGCTGTAGGTTCTTTCCCATGACCTGCATAACTGCCTTAACCCCATCCTGGGTGATCATCTCTGTATAATTCCCTGTAAAATTTACTTCATTCTTTCCATGTATCACAGAAATCACCATTGATCTAGGAACACAGAACATGACGATCAGATAGAAGAAAAAGACTAGCATTACAAGAAGTAATTATATGGAGGAGAACATAACATGTGCACGCCATAAAGCATGACCTTGGGACATGTAGGCATTTCTGCTTTGGTTTTCTAGAGGCATGCTAAGCAGAAGATCTGGAGGGGAATGCATGTAGGGTTGATGGTTCACAATCTCAGGTTCCTCATCTCCAGTCTCAGCTGGCAGCATGTCAGGCATCTTATATGCTGTCCCTGGCATCTGGAGAAAGAGACCAAACTATTTAAAGGAGACAGATACTGGAGTTGAATACATCAGACCCAGAGGAGTGAATGCCAGCTAGATTTGTTGGTATCTTTGAAGGTCCTGGTGATGATACTGCATGTCTGAGTCCTAACTGGATAGGCCTTCCCTGGGAAGGCCATGCTGCTGGAGGTGTGGATGAGGCTAATGGCAAATTGGCAGGCAAACCAAGTGAAAACCAAGCAAGTTCCTTTGCCTCACTCTCCATTCAAATAATGACCTGACTGGGGTGACAAAGGGGTGGAGAAAGGACAGACACAGACACATCCCAGAAAAGCTGGGGTTTGGTGAGTGGAGGCACCATGTGCAGCAGCAACCCAGTGGATTTATTTTATACATCTGAATTAAGGAGCCAGGTTTCTGATATGCAGCCAAACAAGAAAGCAGGCTCAGCTGATCTCAGTGGGAGATCTCTGCAGGGGAGTAGGCTCAAGCTGTCATCCCAGGAGAGGAAGCTACACTTTCTAATAGTTTCTGCACACGCTATCAACATTTACACTAAGATAAAAGAAGGCTTTGCCGTCCTTTTGAACCTCACCTGGGCAAGGGTTGGCACTCATATGGGTCTGAGGTCTGAGTCATTGGGGTTCTTGACATGGTTGTGCCCATGACAAGACGCATTCACTCAAGAATTCCTATCCACTCCTTACACACTCACCCGGGGCTGCCCCACTCCTCATATACACTCTTCCTCTCACTTCAGTGTTTTCGTGTACCAATCCCTTTGTGTGTGTGTGTGCTAGCCACATCTCATATCATCATCTGAATCCCAGATTCTTAGAGATACAGCGGATTGTAGAGCAGTTAAGTTTTTGTCTAAGAAAAAATTGCTAGAAACCAATAAAGACTCTTCCTCACATTTGCAACTGTACTGGCTACATGGTTTGCTTGAATCTCCAGGCTAAAAATCAAGAACCATCTTTTACTTTTGGCTGTTTTGAATGTTACCTGATGTCATCATATCCTGGACCAGATGGGTAATCATATGAAGTACAACCAAGGCATCCCAGAATCCATGTTGAACCTATTGGAAGCATGTGCTCAGTTCTGTCTCAGCATCATCATAAATGAAGATGACTGACCATTTTCTGTTGTTCCTCTTGAAAAGGCTTTTTCTAATAGAGTTCTCCTGTCTTTTCACTCCCATATACATATATTAATAATTTGTCATTTTGTATTAGGATCTGTGTATTAGAAGAATTCAGCTAATTAATTATGTTTAGTTTGGACCAGTACAGATTGGGAGATTGTGCATTTTGATCCATTTGATACAGGGGAAGTATGTGTGATACGAGAGGTAGCTCAAAACTGCTTGTATCCCAATTCCAGGGGATTCAACACCCTCTTCTGGCCTGTACACATAACACACACACACACACACACACACACACACACACACACACACACACACAAAGTAAAAGTAAAAACAAACCTTAAAAATAAATAATCCCTGGTTCCTTATGATGCACTGGCCATACACATCCATGAAATAAGCCCTGATTTTAGCACGAATCTTAAAAGTTCTTATTAATAATAAAAAAAAAAAACCTGAGCCAGGTATTGGGGTGAATGCTGGAAGATCAGAGAAGCAGAACAAGCCACAGCTACCTTACCTCACCAGTTCCTCAGCTGATCCTGTTTCCTCAGACTGGAAGCATCTCAGTTTTCATCCAAATTAATCTCAGCTGAACTGTGCTGCTCAAAAACCTAAAAGCTTAACCAGCCAAAAGCTTATTAACCAGCCCTAGTTTCTGGTCCTCATGCTTTATATACCTTTCTGCTTTCTGCCATCACTTCCTGGGATTAAAGGCTAACTTCCTGGGATTAAAGGCTCTTGTTACCATGCCTGGCTGTTTCCAGTGTGGCCTTGAACTCACAGAGATCCAGAGGATCTCTACCTTTGGAAGCTAGGATTAAAGGCATGTGTGCCATCATTTTCTGGCCTCTATATCTAGTGGCTGTTCTGTTCTCTGACCCCAGATAAGTTTATTAGGGTGCATAATATTTTGGGGAACACAATATCACCACACCTGATGTCACCTTTACCCTTTTCATCTGTAGCCTCAAGAAATGCTCTTTTGTAGGCTGGAAGGGCTCATCCTACCATGACTTGTGTGTGTGTGTGTGTGTGTGTGTGTGTGTGTGTGTAGGGGACTAAATATGAATGTACATGTGTTTGTGTTGGGTTATGCCTGCTATGCATAGGGGCACTTCAATACAGTAAGATTTACTGTAGATAATTATATTACAGGGTACATTCCTAAGAACTCTCACAAATCAAACACACTAGTAACTAACTATCAGAAATGTATATCCTTCTTTGTGCCCCTGTCCTTTGCTATACTGCTACCCCAAGTAAAATATCACAAGTTTTAGTAGCATAAACTACTTTGCATACTTTTATATAAATGTGGTGATACTATATGTACTCTTCTGTATCCGTTATTTTTCATTCAAAGTCATGTTAGAGAGAATCAACTCTATTGTAGCATTTACTTGCAGTAATTTTATCCTGTAAAGATGGAATTTCTTAAGACTCCAATGTGGGAATACATGGCAATTAAAAAAATGTGTTTGGTTGTTGATTGGAGTTTGGAAAACTTTTGTTGTCTTAAATAATAAAAATAATTCTGCTGTGAAATAATATTGCTAAGATAGTTCTGTAGTATAATTTTATAAACACACACACATATGAACCTATTTCTAACAAATGTATAACCAGAAATAGAACTGCTGTCATGAATATACATATGACCAACTTTAATTGATACTGTTCAATAGTTTTGTGAAGTCATACAAAAATCACATTCACAATAGCCATTCATGAAAGTTGATTGCTTTACCTTCTGTCAGTGTTGGTGTTAAAGCTTTTTACATTCCTATCATTCTGGAGTGTGTATGCAGTGGTACCACATCACATGTTAATGTTCATTAAATCCATGACTAAAGATGTCAAACATTTGCCTACATTTGTTAGGCATCTCAATATCTTCTCCGTGAAGTGTCTAAAATGTTGAACTACTTTTTACCTGGTTACCTATGTTTTTTAGTTACTTATAGGTATTCTTAATATATTCTTGGGGTTGGGGATTTAGCTCAGTGGTAGAGTGCTTGCCTAGCAAGTGCAAGGCTCTGGATTCGATCCTCAACTCTGGCAAAACAAAACAAAACAAAAAAACAAAAACAAAAAAACAAAAACAAAAACAAAAAATCCAATATATTCTTGTAGTTTCTTGTCTGTGTGTATTAGGGATATTTCCTTCCCCTTTGTAGGAAACTTTTTATGATTTCAGTGGTTTTTATTTATGTGCTTGATGGTTCACATTCTTAAAACATATATCTTTTTGGAAAATGATAGGATAAAACCCATAAAAGGACAAAGATATTCTTTATGAAAAAATATGTACCAACATTTATGTAAATTATACTTGATTGATAATGATCATGCCCAAAGCACTAGTAGTTTACAATGAACTAGCAACAACCCTGATCAAGTGTTAGAATCTAAAAATTTTCATAGCAATAATGAGAATTCAGACAATATCTGTGTATGGTGACCCTTTTGACATTGCTACATGTGAGGAGCCTGGCTTCTAAGCAGAATGCTAAATTTTTAGTGTGTTCTAATAATGTATCCAGGATTATTGTCTTAAGCATCACAAAGAATGAACAAAAAGCCCTGTGACAAAGCCACAGATGTGTGATGAGTGGACACCCTGGATTCCCAAGTTTTGCCCACCTCAGGCTCTCATCTCAATGCTCTTTCCCACATTTTTGTTGCTGAGTAAATGGATGTGCTGTTCATAAAACTGACACAATTGAGTATGCTAATGAAACACAAGCTTCATAAAGGAGGATGTGAGAATGTGGATCCAAACTCCACAAACCAATCTATCATTTTAAAACTAGGTATTGAAAACGATGTTCATGAAATTGGTTTTTAATATGGTTCATGTCAACTTTATACTGTTTTTCTGTATTGATTTTCTAAAAATTCCAATAAGAGTATTTTATAAACATTTGTAGGAGTCATTATGGAACATCATTGTGGTGTTACTTAAATATAGCATGACTAAGCTGGGCTACATGGGCACTGGGGACATAGCTCAGTTGGTGGAGTGTTTGCTGTGTATTCATGAAGCCCTAGGATTGGTCCTCAGCACCACATAAACCAGGAGTGCTGGCACAGGCCTGTGATCCCAGCTCTACAGCTGGGAAGATCAGAATTTCAAGGTAATCCTTAGCTGTGAGGCCAAAGTCAGCCTGGAATATGTGAGATCTTGTTTAACAAATGGCCAACAAGAATTATTAGGACATTTTAAAAAGATTCCATATATGTAAATAGAACAGTAAGGTTTCAAATTTATTAAGATCATCATTTTTATTGAATCAATTAAATACTGTGTATTTAACTCAATCATTCTTAAAACATTACAAAGGATATCATGTATTTATGAATTATCATACAACAATGTTTGAATAGCGATCATTTTTCTTCTTCCTTCCCCTTCTCCCCCTCCCTTTCTCCTTCATCCTCCCATGCTTTTAAGCTTTCGTGTGTGTGTGTGTGTGTGTGTGTGTGTGTGTGTGTGTGTGTGTGTGTTTCTGTTTATCTGTAAGACATATCTGATTTGTAGAAGTTCCAGGAGAGCAGCTATATGCACATCAACCTCACTTTGACACGTACCCTAGGCTATGTATGAACTGTATTGTATAATATCCCGAGATAGGCATCCCATAGGATATATTATATGAGATCCCTAGATAGGCTTCCAAGAGGACATATTATATGATATCTCTAGATAGACCTCATATAGGAGGTGGCTCAACAATCCATATCCTTCAACCAACTGATAATGATAAAAAGTGCTAAATTTATTTTTATTTTGCAAAATAAGTTCATCTTGCTCATTTTTGATAGCTCTTTTCTCTTTAAACTGCTATAAACCTTCCCAAGTTTTGAGGACAATGTATCTTTTTTGTAGAAGATGACAAAATATATTTCTGAAAAAGAATTATATAATATATGATACAATATAGTACTTATGAACTACTTGTCACTTATGGACAAATTAAACATGTAAGGTTCTTTTTAAAAGTGTGATTACATTTCCAATGTGTGTATTTGGTAAAAACCCACTGAGGACAACCTTAATGTCTGAATTCCACCCTGAGAGCTGGGATTACAGGTGGGCTAACTGACAATGACTGAGCTAGAATCTTTGAGAACCTGCATTTCATTTCATCACCATAGGCAATTTTTCAAGATCTCAAAGGAAAACTTCTCCATTCAGATGAACCATAGATAAATGAACATTGAATTTTCTTTGTTTCATTTTTTAAAGTATGGCTCCTAAGTCACTAAAGAATATAAACATGTAAGGATAAAATATAATGGTAGTCAGAGAACAGAGGACATCTCACTTCATTACTTCAAAATGAAAAGATGTTCATTTGTGTTTATGTTTACAATAATAAAAAAGACGTGATGCATTTTATAGTATACACTTCCAAGTCCTGAAATTTAAAAATTTCAAAGCACTCTTTCTATAACACAAATCTTAAAAGGTCTTATTAATAAAAACAAACCTGAAGCCAGGTATTGGGGTGAATGCTGGAAGATCAGAGAGACAGAACAAGCCACAGCCATCTCACCTTTCCTATTCCTAATCGATCCTGTTTCCTCATCCTGGAAGCCTCTTGTCCTCATCCAAATGGATCTCAGCTGAACTGCTGCTAAAAGCCTAAAAGCTTAACCAGCTCTAGCCCCTGGTCCTCATGTCTTAAATATCTTTCTGCTTCCTGCCATCACTTCCTGGTATTAAAAGTGTATGTCACTGTGCCTGGCTGTTTCCAGTGTGGCTTTGAACTCACAGAGATCCAGACAGATCTCCGCCTTGGGAATGCTAGAATTAAAGGCATATGTACCACCATTTTCTGGCCTATATGTCTATGTAGTGGCTGTTCTGCTCTCTGACCCCAGATAAGTTTATTAGGGTGCACAATATTTTGGGGAACTCATTATCATCATAAAAATCAGAAATAATTCTTTTTCTTGTAGAGAGATCCTGTGACCTCTTCTTTATCACCAAATTAGAAAACAAACAAAAAAACAAACAAACCCTAGGATTCAGTTGTACTCAGAGCTGAAGGGGCACACTGTAGTTGTAAACCAGTTTGTACATTTTACAAAGTGCTTTTGGGTACTTGGATCTTTCCTCATAGTCATCCAGCTTAACTCTTTTCCTGTGTGCACTACCTGTGTTCTGTTTATATTTTTTTGCTTCTAATTTGCAAAATCATTCATGTTTTCATCACATTTGTATTTCTACTGAGTCCTTCTGACTAATTTAGACTTTGTTAGGAATATGAACCAAAGTGGAAAAGCTATGAATTAGAGGAGATAACAGTCACCGTGATTTACTATTCCAACTTTTGGAACTTCACGTTAACTCATGGTGGTGGTCATGTTTGGCTGAGGAAAAGCCATATGGCCAATGACATTGTGAAGAGGCTGCCTAAAACCATCTCACAGAAAGCTTGTAAACTACGACTTTGGGCTGTGGTGGCCACATGCTTCCTTTCTTCAGCCAAGAGAAACACAATAGCCGAGCTTCCTATAATGATTTTAGAAACATTTCAATCCAGGACTGTATCTTCTCTCAGGAAGTCCAGGTGATAATTCAGGCACATCTCCCAGTATTCCTCTGAAAAGCGTGCTGGTAGGGAACAACGCCAACTTTTACTTCAGAAGGAATTGTTCCATGTATTTCAGATTATAGCAGTAGTTGGGTGAGCCTTGGTTCAGCTGGTTTCATAGCATGGGGATTTTCTTTGAAATGCCTTTCTTTGAAAGGTCCTGAAGACATTCATCTCTTCTAAATCTCTTAACCTGTTACAGGTTTTTACATTGTGGGCTATTTTGGTAAGGGTGTCTTTTCCTCAAAATAGTTATTCACTTAAAAAGCCTTCAAAATATTAACCAGTCGCTGAAGGTTCTTTGAAGAAAAATATGACTGTTCGTGTAAACAATTAATGGTTGTTAGGCATGGCAGCGTATATTATGACAAACAACACATGCTACATGATGCCAGCTGGTGTAATGATGTGATAATGTCTGAGTCATTAACTCTGGCACACAGTTTACGATGCCCTTCTATGACAGGATTAATTGATTCACACATACATTAAAACAAAAATAACTAAACTAAATTCAGCTGGAAGCCTGGCTCCTCGTTTGTCATAAACCCTGCTGTTGGTGGTTGCTGACACAGACCTGAGTGCTCAGTGGGTTGAGGATCCCTTAGCTGACCTCACCTTTGTGAATGAGAGCAAGCACCTCTGGAAATCACTAGAGAGCATGAAGGTATAGGCTCTCAGAGAAGAACTCAGGCTATGAAAATTCTGTGTGTATACCTATGATGTGGAAATAAATGTATATGTCATTTCAATATTGAAATGGTTCACAATAGCTCTTAAAAGCAATCTCTGAAATAAAACAGCTGTTTTTTAAAGATAATGTGAGAAATATATCTTAGATGCTTTTCTAAGACAATTAGATGTTAGAATAATTTTTTTCAGAAAGCTAATTCAATGCTTTGCAGAGGTTTTATGGAATTATCAAAAGTTTGACTGATATCCAGCACAGTAACAAATGGTGCTAATGTCTGTCTTCTATAATTTTATCAAAGGATTGACTTGAGAGTGTTGATAAGACCAAGGCTGATGGGATAGCTCAGTGGGAAAAGTGCTGGGGATATGAGCTTGGAAACCTGAGTTTGACACCCCACATCTCACATTACAAGGAGAGAACAGACACTTTAAAGTTGTCCTCTGATTTCTACATGGACACAATGGCACATGTATGTCCACACTCTCTCTTACACATACATAATAATAATAAATAAAATAGAAATTAAAAATAAATCCAAGTCTCTACAATTCTTCATCCAGAACCTGAGCATGTAGTACCAGTTTTATTAAACTGAGGATTCATTTGTTTTTCTATAATATCAATGTTTGGTATTCTATGACACATTCTACTCGGAACTAAATTATTTCTTTAATAAGTGTTCTTTTTGTTGGCTGGATACCGTATTGTATCTAACAATTTCTAGCTGCTTAAGTTAAGACTAAGTTATAGAATGTAGATTTCATTATGAAAGTGCATCAGACACTTACTTATTATATGTACTGCTATTGTTAGTATTTTTGGCATGTGTGTTGGAGGTATTGAGTATCCAAGTGCTTAGTTTAGTATATTTTATTTAACATACTAAAAGATAAAATGCAATGGGAGAAAACTGATAACCTTAAAATACATGATTTCTTTGATAATTTGATATTTTTTACTTGCCACTCTTTTTCATAATCAGACTAGGCACGTCACATCTCTTCATGTTTAGATTGACTATTCTTCTATCCTGATAATGTAACTATGTGATTGGTGAAGGGGCCTGTTTAACCAGAGGCTCAGGACTCATCATCCTGAAAATATGTCATGAGATATTTATTTATATCTTTCCTTTTCTGATTTCCAAAGTAATATTACAGTAATAATTAAAAATGTTCACTCTAAAGAACTATGTTTCATTTCTTCTTTTCTGCTGTTCATAGAATTTTACTTGTCCATATTTTAAGACTCACGTCTAGTGGTAACAGCTTAGAAGGTTCAATGAAATCATAATGAAGAAAATTAAATGTCACTTATAATTTTTATGGGCTCAGAGGTAGTCACAATTAATATGTTGCATACTTCCCATTGGCATTATTTTATGCATATATTCTATATTTCTGAAGGCAAGACAATGCAAATGTAATTTTAAACTCATTTTATTTTTCAAGATAGCTGTATCCTAAACCTTATTTTATCAAATGTTTTAATAACTATTTCATTGACTGTATGAAACATGAACAAAATTTCTGGACTTTGTATTATTTTTCACTTGCATCTATTATATGTTATACTTTTAATTATATGCTTTTACTGTTATATGTATGGTCCTTCTGTGTGTTTGACTTTGCAGCCCCTGTTCTGAGACTGAACTCAGCACACAGGCAAGAGAAGTGAGTAATGAATTTGTCACAGCTGGAAGTAGAATAGAATGTAGTGGGGGTAAGAAATAGTAAAGGCTATAGGTTGCAGTAAACTGAGACTTTTAAGTTAATTAATTTAATTTAATTACCTCTTCCATTCCATCTTCTGAACACAGAAACACAGAAGTAAGTAGTCTGACAGCATAATAAATTATTGTGGTTTTTTGGAAGTATGTTGAATACAAGACCCACAGAGTATGTTTAAACCACTTATTTTACAACTTCACTCTGGCCAAGTAGCTTTATAATCTCTAATAAGTAGTGCATTCCACTCCTTCAAAGATGACTAATAATCAGGACAGAATATGCAAATAAAAAGAAGTAAAATAACATATGCAAAGCAAATGAAGCATTTATAGTAAATGAGATAATTAGCAGAAACTGTGTCTGCAAATAGCAAATGCTTATAAATGTTAGACATATATCACAGAAATAGTCATCCAAAAGACAGATAATTATCTGACACACAGTTGTCCATACTCTCACACTGAAAACTACACGTATGTTTACTTACACTATATACACTTATCCATAGCTATATATAGTCATATGTAACATTTACAAAAAGAGAACACTCAAAGGAGACACAATGATATACAAATTATAAAACAATAAAAAGAGTTAGAATTATAAAGGGAATGATGGAAGAGGTAATTAAATTAAATTAATTAATTATATCAATAAATTAAAGGAATAAGGGGAGATGAGAATAAAGAAGGATAGACGTATTTGAACTTCAGAAACATAGAATATGCACAAATATAATAATGTCATGGGCACAAACCTGTGCATAACTATAACTCTAGAAAAAGAAAATATGTATAAAGATAAGTGAATATAATTTTTCTTTTTTTATTATAATTGTGTTTTAATTTTATACATCAGCCATGGGTCCCCCCCCGTCCTCCCCCCTCCCGCTCCTACTCCTACCTTCCCCCCAGCCCCTCCCCTCCATTCCCATCTCCTCCAGGGCCAAGACTCCCCTGGGGATTCATTTAAGCCTGGTAGATTCAGTACAGGCAGGTCCAGTCCCCTCCTTCCAGGCTGAGCAAAGTGTCCCTGTGTAAACCCAAGGTTCCAAACAGCCAGCTCATGCACTAAGGACAGGTCCAGGTCCCACTGCCTGGGCACCTCCCAAACAGATCAAGCTATTCAATTGTCTCACTTATCCAGAGGGCCTAATCCAGCTGGGGGCTCCACAGCCTTTGGTTCATAATTCATGTGTTTCCATTCATTTGGCTGTTTGCCCCTGTGCTTCTCCAATCTTGGTATCAACAATTCACACTCTTACAGTCCCTCCTCTTTCTCAACAATTGGACTCCTGGAGCCCCACATGGGGCCTTGCTGAGGATCTCTGCATCCACTTCCATCAGTTATTGGATGAGAGTTCCAGCACGACCGTTAGGGTGTTCGGCCATCTAATCACCAGACTAGGTCAGATCAGGCTTTCTCTCAACCATTGCCAGCAGTCTACAGAGAATGTATCTAAAAGAAAATATAATTGAATTTTCAAATCAAAATGGCATGTAGTGACCCAGGACAAACTGAGATCTAATGACTGATACCAAATTACTTCTTAATAAATTTACTAAACTAAGAGAATAATGAAAAAAACATAACATTGTCCTGGAAGCTTTTTAAAAACCAGGGGAATAAATTTGATGTATTTTCAGTGAGTAACAGCGAGCTTAGCAACATTGGTGGTATTTTGAGAAAAACAAAGTATGACCATGAACGTAGAAACTTAGAACAATTGGGCTATTAATATAGGGAAGAAGGAAAGACACTTTTATTGAGAAAATTCAGCCAACCTAAAGGTGGATGAAAATAAATATTTAAGAAAGGGATGTCATGTGGCCAATTAACTGGTGAAGAATTGTAGAAACTATGTACAAGTTCTAAAATTTGGCAATGTAAAATCAAAACTCCACTTATCACTCCCCTGGGATGAAAAACTACCATAGGTGAGCTAAACCTCACTTCCCCACAGCCCAGCAGGAGACTCATGTTGCCTTCCCTTGTTCCAAAACAAAACCATAAACTGATATTATATAAAACATGCTTCAGGGAAGCATTTGGAAATTTAAATGCTTTGTGGTAAAACATCTGAATTTCAGGTTTTTTAAAATTTATTTTTAATCTTAATTGTGTGTGTATGTGAATGCGCAGGTGCCACAGAGTCCAGAGAATGCACCAGATGTCCTGGAGCCAGAGCTACAGGAGGTTATGAACCATAAGAGGTAGGTGCTGAGGACCAATCAGCAGCCCTCACATCTGAACTTCAGCAAACCCTGAGTTTCACTCAACAACTTTTCCATTGAAGTTCAGAGAAGTCTATTTAATTCTACTGGAACGATCACAAACATGGGTTTCTTTTGTTTCCACACTAAACTTTAGTCATCAGGCTCCTCTGCTCTCTAGGCTAAGCAAGCATTGCAGAGTAGAAGCTCATCTTTACCAGCTTCTCCCGAAAACCCGCTGATCTCAGTGAGACCCTTGTCCAACATGACCACACCACCCATGCTCTTTTGCTCATCTGACCTCCTCTTAAAAGTTTCTCCTGTGTTTAGTAATGTTTGTGTTAGCTTCCAAGACCTGCTGAACTAGGTACAAATAAACTGGGTTGCTTAAAACAACAGTGATTTCTTCTCTCAGTCATAGACTACAGACCAGGATTCTAAAATCAAGGCGTTGGGCGGACCATACAGTGTAGTGGATAGCCATCCCAGCATTGGCCTGGAAGTTCCAACCCCCATTGAGGCTTCGGTAATGGTCACGCCCGCAAGGCGGGGCAGAGGAGGGAGCAGAAGACCCAGGATCAAGAGGAGGTCGCTCTCTTGGTTCAGGGACCCTGGACGCTGGAGACCAAGCAGAGTTCTCCAGAGAACACCGCCTGACTGCCCTATACCTTTGCCAGACCCTGCAACCTACCCCTTCATTTGTAAGTTACCCCACAAAATAAACCTCCCTTTTAACTACGTGGAGTGGCCTTAATAATTTCACCAATATCTGGCGCTCACGCAAAGGCCTGGGCAGCTCCTTCCCTCAGCCTCCTCCCGGCTGGTGGGCACCTAAACCCGCCTGCAAAGTTCCATTTAACCAGGGGATGCCTACACGGTTCCATTCCCGAAAAAGGGAGCAGCTAGTCAGGTCTCAGTTCCCTAGCTTATCCCCCAGACCAGCGAAAACCTCTGTGAGTGAGATCTTCTCACTCCTCCCTGAGTGCCAGCTCGCCATCTTGGCTCCTGCCTTCAGCTGCCCCCAGCTAAGATTGCTAGCAAGCCTTGCTTTGGAGCTATACCACCGCCTCCTGCTGGCTGAAAAGTGCTACTGCACCCCCCAAAACCACGGAAAGGTAAGCTTCTTTCAAGTAAAAGTACTTGATAATTTTACACCTTAAAACTGACTAACAAATTTTGAGTAATTCTTGTAATATGGCTGACAACATTACCTCACAAGAATTTAACAACCTTTTTGCCTGTATGATTAATGACATTTCCTGGAAATATACGACCTCCCTAAGACATATCTGGCCTGTACCATTTTGACATTCATTGTAATAATTCACACAGTGTTCAAACACTGGTTTAATAGTAAGAACAAAGATGAGTCATTATTGGGACTGATACAGGCTTTAAAAGATAGCAATGAAGGCTTACAGAAAAAGATTCTTTCTCTGGAATCTGCTAACCAGGAATTACAGGTTTTAAAAGTTAGCAATGAAGGCTTACAGAAAAAGATTCTTTCTCTGGAATCTGCTGGGCAGGACTTACATAAAAATATTCTCTCTCTGGAATCTGCTAACCAGAATTTACAAAACAAGCTTGTACCCAAAATTGCTTTTATTGATAATAAATATGAGTATTTAATGGATAGAACACTAACTCTCCAGAGTGAAGTTGTAGCTACTCAGACACTATATAAGGAAGAAAAATTATCATTACTTGATAAGATAAGGTCCATGGAATCATGTGTTTCAGAAGAACATAAAAACTTCCATGATTCCATGAAAAATCTGGAAGCCCTTACAAGAGAGGAGGTTTACTCCCTGGAACAGACCCTAGGAGCTCGTTTACAAGCCCTGGAGGAAACTCTCAATAAACATGACAAGGGACCTAATAAGCAGAAGGGCAAGACCATACAGGTTGTAACATCTCCAAATGGCTCTCATACAATGGCTTATCCTGTTATCATCCATGAGAAGCCAGCAGATGACACACACCCCGAGCCATATACGACATATACATTACAACCAATTTCAACAAGGGACTTTAAAAATATAAAGGAAGCAGTAGTTACATATGGGATACACTCCACATATGTAAAACAGATGTTAAATTCGTGGTCTACCTCACATAGAATCATTCCAGATGACTGGCATCAGTTAATTTCAGCTGTTCTAGAATATAGCCAGCAGTTACAGTGGAAAAGCTGGTTGAGAGAAGAGGCAAGAAATTTATAACAACAAGGTAAACTCAGAGGTTTTGAGATCTCCCAAGATCAAATACTTGGTGAGGGATGTTTCGCTGACAGGAATGTACAAGCCATTTATGATGAGCATACAATATCCCTATGCCGTACAGCAGCTCTAAATGCTTGGGAAAAAATTCCAGAACCTGGAAAAGCAACTGAGATATACACAAAGATATTTCAGGGACCACACAAACCCTTCACTGATTTTTTACAAAGGCTGAACACAGCTATAACAAAAGCTATATCAGATAAAGAATTAAGAAAAGTATTAACTGAGTCCTTGGCATTTGACAATGCTAATGCAGAATGCAAAAGAATACTTACACCATTAAAGATCAGATCAGCTCCTTTGGAAGAATGGATTCAGTATACTAATGGTGTTGAATCTTTTAACTACAGTAATGAGGCTTGGATAGGAGAGACAAATCCCAGAGGTGAAAGAAGGCCCCGTGGTACCAAATGTTTTAAATGTGGTACACCAGGTCATATAAGTAAAAACTGTACATGGGGTAATCCTAGAAGTAATACTCCTTCTAGGAATAGCCTAAACAGGAGACCCCAACCACCTCCTGGATTATGTAGATGTGGCAAAGGCCGACATTGGACCAGTGAGTTCAGATCAAAAATAGATATACGAGGCAACCCTTTACTGGCGGGAAACGCCTCAGGGGGCCTCTTGCAGGCCCCCAAATCAAATGTGGTAAGAACATTCCCGGCCACTGTGGAAGACATTCCTCTCCAGGACAACTGAATAAACCAATGCCTATTGTAAAAACCAGTACTGCAATGGATGATAAAACAGCTCTGATAGATGAATCACAGTTTACAAAGAACACAATAAAACAAATATTTTGGCAGACTTCCATAAATGAACAAAGACCAAAGCTTAGAATTCGAATTAATGGCTTGGTTCTGGAGGGCCTGGTAGAAACAGGTGCAGATGTGACTATAATTACACCAAAATCATGGCATCCAAATTGGCCTCTTCAAGAGGTAGATGTCCAACTTTTAGGAATTGGCACCCTATCTCAGATAAAACAGAGTTCGAGATGGGTTGAATGCATAGGGCCAGAAGGACAGAGAGGAAGGCTGAAGCCATATGTAGCGAATGTAGCAGTAAATCTATGGGGCCGAGATCTGTTACAACAGTGGAATACCCAGATTAAAATTCCTACACTCTCAGAAAAGGAATACAGGCCAATGCATGTTTCTAGGAATAATATCATAACATGCTATAAAAACCAGTCACCAACCATTCAGGCTGTACACAAACAGAGCACAACTGCTGTTGAACTCTCAGAAGTACCAACTGCCTTACCTTTAAAATGGCTAACTAATAAACCTGTCTGGGTTGGACAGTGGCCTTTGACAAAAGAGAAGCTACAAGCTTTAGAACAGCTGGTTCAAGAGCAGTTAAATGCTCAACACATTGAAGAATCTACCAGCCCTTGGAATTCTCCTGCATTTGTTATTAAAAAAAAGTCTGGTAATTGGAGAATGCTGACAGATCTGAGAGCTATTAATAAAGTAATTCAGCCAATGGGCTCCCTACAGACTGGGATGCCCTTGCCCTCTATGCTACCCAAAGAATGGCCTATAATAGTTATTGACTTAAAAAACTGTTTCTTTACCATACCATTACAAGAAAACGATAGAGAAAAATTTGCCTTCACAGTTCCTAATTATAACAATTCTCAGCCAGTCAAGAGATATCAATGGAAGGTCCTCCCACAGGGAATGTTAAACAGCCCTACCTTATGCCAATACTTTGTGCAAAAACCATTGGAGGTAATTTGTGTAAAGTTTCCACAATCCATAATTTATCACTATATGGATGATATCCTATTAGCTGATCCAAAGTTAGACACATTAGAAAGCATGTTTGAAGAAGTAAAAAAAGTTTTGCCTCGCTGGGGACTGCAAATTGCTCCTGAAAAAATACAAAGAGGAGATTTTATTAATTACTTAGGATATAAGATAGAGTTACAAAAAATTAGACCCCAAAAGGTACAACTGAGGGGAGATCGATTAAAGACTCTTAATGATTTTCTAAAGTTGTTAGGAAGCATTTCCAACTTATTGGGTATCATGGGAATACCCAAAGATGGACTACAAAATTTGGCTAATACTCTAGAAGGGGACAAAGAATTAAATAGTCCTAGAGAATTATCAGCCAAAGCTGAGAAGGAATTGGCTCTAGTAGAAAAGACAATTCGAGAAGCACATGTGGATCGTGTGGATCCAGAACTTAAATGCATTCTTGTCATATTCCCTTCCAGACATTCCCCCACAGGTATTTTGATGCAGAGGGAAGATATTATATTGGAATGGATATTCCTACCACGTAAACCAAATAAGAAATTAAAGACTTATATAGAAAAGATCTCTGATTTGATTCAAAAAGGTAAATTAAAACTTTGTCAGTTGACAGGAATGGACCCAGCAGAAATTGTAGAACCTTTAACTAATGAGGAAATTTCATCACTATGGAAAGATAATGAATACTGGCAGAGAGCCTGCAGTAACTTTTTGGGAGAGATTAACAACCATTATCCCAAAAGCAAGAGGATAGAATTCATAAAGAAGACTGAATGGGTCCTTCCTCACATTGTATGACATAAGCCAATTTCTGGAGTCCTCACATTCTATACTGATGTAAATAAATCAGGGAAAGCAGGATACAAATTAGGAGACTTAAGTAAAGTGGTACAAAGTCCATACAGCTCTGTACAAAAGGCAGAACTGTATGCCGTTCTTATGGTACTGATGGACTTCACAGAACCCCTCAATATAGTCACTGACTCTCAATATGCAGAGAGAGTTGTTTTACACATTGAAACTGCTGAATTTATTCCTGATAATACAGAATTAACTTCATTATTCATACAACTGCAGGAAATCATCAGAAAAAGGGAACATCCTATATATATATAACACATATCAGATCCCATACAGGTCTGCCAGGACCTCTAGCACAAGGTAATGATGAGATTGATCAGTTACTAATAGGTAATGTGCTAGAAGCCTCAGAATTTCATAAGAAACACCATGTAAATAGCAAAGGTTTGAAGAAGGATTTCTCCATTACTTGGCAACAAGCTAAGGATATTGTGAAAAAATGTCCTACTTGTTCCTTCTATAACCAAACTCCATTACCTGCAGGGAGCAATCCAAAAGGTATACAAAGAAATAAAATTTGGCAGATGGATGTGTTTCATTTTGCAGAATTTGGAAGATTAAAGTATGTACACCATACCATTGACACCTATTCAGGATTTCAGTGGGCAACTCCTATGAGTTCTGAAAAGGCTGATTCTGTGATTACACACCTATTAGAAGTTATGGCCATCATGGGAATACCTGTACAAATCAAGACAGATAATGCCACAGCATATGTCTCCAATAAAATGAGACAGTTCTTTGCTTATTACAATATAAAGCATGTTACAGGTATACCACACAATCCCACAGGCCAAGCAGTCATAGAAAGATCCAATCGAACTTTAAAGGCTATGCTAAATAAACAGCAACAGGTAACAATGACTCCTAGAAATAGATTGCATAGTGCTTTATTAACCTTGAATTTTCTCAATGCTGATGAGAAAGGAACAACAGCTGCAGAGAGACATTGGATGACAAACAAAACTCCTGAGCTAAACCAACTTTATTTCAAAGATGTGTTGACCTCAGAATGGAAACCTGGATATGTCCTACTCTGGGGAAGGGGTTTTGCTTTTGTTTCCACAGGAGAAGAAAAGCTATGGATACCAACAAAATTAATAAAAATTCGATTCGAACAGGAGAAACCCCTTGATGAGGAGAAATAAAAGATCATCCACCAATGTGACATCTCCTCAGGTTGTAAGAAAAAGTTAACAATCAAAGGTTGGGGTAGGCTTCTGTTTTTGTCTTTCCAGGATAATGGAAATACCCATCTTCCAGAAATCATAAGGCCTTGGATATCCAGATGTTTACAGCAGAAAGAAAGAATCTATTGGTACCAATCTACACAGGGTAAGATATCACTGTCTAACATCTATATCTCTATCAATCTAGAATAGTTGTGGTTCCAATTTAATTATACACCAAGCTGGCTTTGGAGATGGAACTGGCTCACTCCTTCTCTAAACCCAAGCATAGTGATAAAAAAAAAAAAGGTTGAGAGATTCTTCAGTCCCATATCAGAAGAGCCCTCTGGTGTGAGACAGAAGGAAACCAATTATAAGGGACCATTATCTTCAAGATTCTAATTCTCTCCATGCTTATTCTTGATTTCTTTGAATCCTTTCTTACATGTCATGACATCTTTAAATCCAAACCTTCCATTCTGATAAAAAATAAGTTTTTTTTCCCAATAGCAATCTCTGAAGTCTCCAGAAGGAAGATGGGACCCCCAAAACAACAACAACTCTACCCAATCCAGAATGATGCCATGGTAATCATCATCATACTACACTTCTTGCCAGAATTTCAGAAATCTTACCCATTACTCTAAGAGTTGCTGCAGAATCTACAGTTAGTCTAACTGAGATTTAACTATCTAAGCTTTCTCACAATACCCAACAGAGATACCATCGCCCCCTTAACAGCAGGAAGCAATTCTAAGAAAACGACGCCCCTTATCCCTTAGGTTTCATATTTCTCAGGGTTATGGATAATGGTTCTAGGGTTGGGGGTAGGAGAAATGGTCAAACTCAGTACTCTCCTTAAGGAAAGAAAATATGTCTCAAAAAAAAAGGGAAAAGAAGAAATGGAATGGATATGTATAAGATATTATGGTAGACTATCACATACATTAGTAAACAAATTTAGTAATATAGCATCCTTTGCACTGTTATGAATTCTTATATGTTGATACAAATATAAACTTTTTATATTCCTATTTAAGATAATTTGTATATTGATACAAATACAGAACTATGTTTGTTATATTGTACACATATTTTTACTCTTATTTGAAATATTTGTATATTGATACAAATGTGAATTTATTTCTGTCATACTGTATGTATGTTCTACTTCTGTTTAAGATATTCTGTATACTGATATATATTTAGGATTATTATCATATTGCATATTGCACTATACATTCCTACCTCTGTTGAAGATATTTTGTGTATTGTCACAATTTGAAGTCATTGTCCTTTTACTGTACAATTGCTTACAGACTGTTTGCCTTATTTATAGGAAGCCTTATTCCTTAGGTTGTTTAGGTAGATGAGACTTACAGAGTTATTGTCACCTATGCTTGTCACCTGTATAATTATGTTAGTTAGGATATCCAGATTTATAAATACATAGGTCAGATGGACAGGTAATCTTCAAACACTTCATGGACCTAGAGAATATGGCATTTAAATAATTTAGAATTCTGTTGACGTGAGACACAATTGCTCCTGGCAGCACCAATTTGATCCCGAGAGAATGTTGGGCTTCTAAGACATTTCCATTTGGAAGTTTGTCTTCTTGGCACAAAATGGCCTACTGGGCAAAGAACTGCCCTTGCCTCAACTGCTGACAGTACAAATGCTGTCCTTTCTGGACAAGCGGGACACAATGAAAGCGACCACCATACTTTGCCAAGACAGGGTAAGATGGTCTTTCAGAATTCCTGCTTCTGAAAATGGTCTGTCAGATACTCTAGGCCTGTAGCCAATTTGAATGCACCAACGATACTGAGAAACATTAGGTGTCTGTGCAGGCTGCTAGCTGTCTCTGTCTACTCTTGCAAGACTCCCGAAAGTTGCTTGCGTCCTTCTCCCATTTCTCAGGTATTATTATATTCCTTCTCAGGTCTTTGATGAGGTTGGAGATTAGCAGTTATAGTTACAACTTAGTATATATACATATATAATATCTTAGATAGAATATATTATGTATTAGACTCAGGTTCTTTAGGATAGGACACCTTTTGGAATGATCTTTGTAACATGCCACCTACCCATGCTCTAGACTTCCCTGGATTTTACTATGTGTTTTTTGCTTGATATTGTTTGCACTTACTGTAATTCCAACTTATCTAAGTCATTATCCCTCATTACTCCTGTACAATATTTGATAACCATCTCTTTGTGTATAGTCTTGTATTAGGTTAGAACTTTCTTATTTAGACAAAAGGGGGAGATGTAGTGGATAGCCATCCCAGCATTGGCCTGGAAGTTCCAACCCCCATTGAGGCTTCAGTAATGATCACGCCCACAAGGCGGGGCAGAGGAGGGAGCGGAAGACCAAGGATCAAGAGGAGGTCGCTCTCTTGGTTCCGGGACGCTGGACGCTGGAGGTAGACCGAGCAGAGTTCTCCAGAGAACACTGCCGGACTGCCCCTATACCTTTGCCAGACCCTGCAACCTACCCCTTCATTTGTAAGTTACCCCACAAAATAAACCTCCCTTTTAACTACGTGGAGTGGCCTAAATAATTTCACCAATAATACAGTCTGCCTTTCAGCATCTGGTGGCGGCTCTCAACGTTTCCTTTCTTCAGTCTGTAGCTCTGTCACTCCGGTCTCTGCTTTCATCTTTACAAGGTGTTCTGTATTTTTGGCTGTGAGCCTAGCCTTTAACGGCTGAGCCATCTCTTCAGCCCACAAGGTGTTCTGTAAAGACACCAGTTACACCCCAGTTAAATGCTTGCCCTTCTGTGTGACCTTATCTCAGCTGTTTGCAGTGACCATTCCTAAGGAAGGTCACATTCTGAATACGAGCCTCAGAACTTCAACACATCTTTTGAAGCTATATAGTCAACCCATACACTACATCATATCCTATAAAAGAGAAGTTTCCTGTTTTAATTTGAGATGTCTAAAGAGTTCTGATATTGACGCATTTTCCCTATTAAAAAAACAAAACATAACATTTTTTATTAATTCTTTGAGAATTTCATAATGCATACTATGTATGTTGATTGTATTCATCCTCATTCTACCTCCTAACTCCTCTCCATCCTCCATGCTCATTCTCCCTCCCCCGACCTCCCCACTCACTCATTGCCAACTGAGTTCAATGTATGCTGCCGATGTTCTCAGGTGGGAGGTCACCCACTGGAGCTTGGTTGACCTATAAGGAGCCACAACCTTAAACAAAACTGACTCTTCCTCCACAAGAAGTTCTTACTTATCAAGAGCTTTGCAGCTAGGATTGGAGGCTGATGAGCCTGATCCCTCTCCATGCTGGAATGTTTCCTGGCTTGGTCTTGTATGGATCTTGTATAGACAACCCCAGCTGCTGTGAGTTCATGAGAGTAGTGATTCTGTCATGCCCACGAGACACCTTCACTCTGGTCTTCCCTTACCTCTTGTTTTAACAGTCTTCCTGCCTGCTCTTCTGAGCTGGCCCCTGAACCCTGGGGAAAGGGATGTGATATAGATGTAACCTTTGTCGTTGAGAACTCCACTGGCACGCTTTATTTACATTTTTACCACTTGTGAGTTTCTACATTTGCCGCTACCCACTGCACAAAGGATTTTCTCTGATAACGTTTGAGAGCTCTGTCCTTTGGGTAGAGAGATGCATATTTAGAGGGTAGTTTGATACTATGCCCATTGAACAAGATAATAATAATAGTAGGTTCATATGACATATGAGATCCCCAACCATTGGTTTTTGGTCATATGTACACAGCCAGGCATGTGTTTCCTCCTATGAAATGGATTTCCATTCAGATCATTGTTGGTAACCTAATAACATCCATGCCACTACTTTACGCATGGACACATTTTGCCATGCTGGTCATTATTGTAGCATACAGGGTTCATAGGTAGGCAATTTTCTGGTATGAAAGCTAGCCATTGAAGAGGAAACTTTCTTGTCAGTACCAACTTGATTTCTCTGTGTCCTATGATGGATGTGATGTCAAGTTCTTTAGATATTATGTAATGGGTGCTGACTAATGGTTATTTCTTGAGGCAAGTGATCTATGTATTTTACATGGTGTATCAGGAACAGTCTATCTAGATTTCCATCTGCTATGACATTATATTGTTATATTACATTTAATTCATCTATTTCTTCTGTACATCCACTAAGATAAATTTATCACCCATTACTTTGTGTGTAGTGATGTGCCAGACATGGTTCAGGTATATAACTAGATCCTAGAAATAAATCCTGTGGTCCATAAATTAAAGGACAGTCATGTGTGTAAGAGCAGAGAAAAAGGTAGCTGTTGTTGGCACGGCCAGACAATGTTGAACCCCTAAATTCATGACAGATATTTTGGAAGTACCTTGAAAACAGAGGAGAGCTGAGACGTGGTTAAATTTCTATCTCAAATTGTAAATCCTTGATTCTGAAGGAGAAAATACTCTGGAATAAAATCTAGCAAGAAGACAGAATCATATTTGAGATGCTGTCTATGTGAAATACCTGAGAGATAGTGGACAGCCAGATGAGGGTATTAATAACAGAGCTGGAGAATTGTGGATGTGTATGAGCAGTGTTTCTCATATACTACCAGGAGGAATTTACTGTAACCTGGGTACAGTCTAAAGAAGGAGGAGGTATGTGGAGAGGAAGAGAGAGATGTTAGGTGGTACTCCAAGGACCGTCTAGATGTACCATTCACAGAGAAAGAGCAAAACCATAGCAACAGAATTATGTTAGGAATAAAGCTACTGAGTTTGCTGTTGCTCCTTTTTTTTGTCATTCTCTCATACCAAATGTTTACAATGTTTCAGACTGTTGTTTTTGACAGGGTGATGGCACTCTCTGGGTCCTTTTATTGAAATATTAATTCCATTTATAAGGACCCTACTGTTATTACCCAATTACTCACCAGAGGCCAAGCCTCCTATTACTATCTCAATAGGGTTTAGATTTTAACATTTATAAGAAGGGAAGGGCCACTGATTTTCAGTTAATCACAGCTGAAAATTTGTTACTACTATTATTACATTATTTTGTTGTTGTTATTGTTGTTGTTGTTGATTGGAGCCAAACTGCACTACAGATTTTCAGAGCTTACTCATTCCTCAGATTCATTGTTTACCTGTACTCTGATGGAATTGGCATTCTGAGAGCTTGTCTTGAGTTGCCTCAAGAGACTGATGACCTAGCATGACACATAAAATTATTTTGAGGTTTATGTCATGGAAGAATTTGTATTTTTGAGTTTTAAATTACAGAGAATATCCCTGCCAATACTATTCAGTAGTCAAATCCTTATTAATATTAATTTTTAAAAATAGGCTTTAAAAATCATAGTGGTTCCTTGTTAGGGAAGGGTGAGGTGGAGCTTTTTCATGAAGCCTATGAGGGCCTTAAACTTGGTAAGAAGCTGAGGGTGGCCTCAAACTTCTGGTCCTTCTACCTCTGCTTCCCAAGGATTATGATTACAGACATACACCACCAAGCCTGGTTGTGGTGGTTCTTTAATCCAACCCAAAGTGCATCATATGGAAGCTAGTTACATCTTGAATAAAAGTGATTCAGACAAAACTGAGCACACACAAACCAGTCTAATAAGTATCAAATTTCTTCTGTTTATGGATAGCCATAATATCAATAATTTCATTGTTCTATTAAGTGTAAATCAAGAAGAACCAGTAGAAGAAGTCTTCAGTGACTGGTGAAATCTTCAAAGCACAAAATACTTATTAATCCATGCAGTCTGGTGCCTTTGGGAGTCTATATTTGGCTTTATTTTTATCATGTTTCCTACCTGACTGAAAGCAGCGTTCTGATGGACGTTCACTTCTGCTACACAATAAAGAGCACAAATGGCTATGAGTAGCTGGGGAACAGTTTTGATGCCCTGTGGATAGGAGAGCAGTGATAATACTAGATTTGGAATGTTTTTTTTTTTTTTACTGAAAAGAATGTATTTGGATTGATTTTTTTAGAATTTTGGGCATTATTTTCATTGAAAAAAAGAATACAAAACTTTGAATATGTGATTCGTTCTTAATTGATTTGTTCATAATTTGTTCTCATTTCTACCAAACTCAGCTAGAAGGGAATGAAATGGGGGAGGAGATCAGGAAAAATAAAGAAAAGAGATCTCACCTTAAAGGAACTTCTGGTCTTAAGACAAAAAGACAGTAAAACATAATTAAAATGTTAATTTCAAAAATTGCTTTTATTTATTTTAATGTATATTGGTGTTTTGCTTGCATGTGGATCTGTGTACCATGTGCTGCCTGGTACCTGAGGAGACCAGAAGAGGACCTCAGATCCCCCTTAGACTGGTGTTGCAGACAGATGTGAGTTGTCCTGTAGGTGCTGGGAATCAAACCTGAGTTTTCTGTTGAGCAGCCAGTGCTCTTAGCTGATGAGCTATCACTCCAGCCCCAAGATGTTAATTATTAATCACTCCAAGAAGAGTAGGTCTATGGAAAGCCTAAATGAGGTAACATAAAATCCTGCCCAGGAAGGAGGTTATATTAGGAGGATACTTCATTTGCATGTAATAGGGTTCCAGAATTATTAGAACACAGCTTATCAATTGACCTGTGTGAACTTGGAATGAATGGCTTCTGCTGAGACTGGACACTGTGCAGAGAAAGAAATACTGTCATTCAGTTGGATTGACTAGATGAATGATGGCTAACCTTCTGACTTAGTCCCTTTCTTGTCTTATTGAAAAGTCATTTCAGAGACACAAGGGTGGAGAACAGGGATCAGGAATCTTCTCAATCTATGCCCTGCCCCCTGCCCCCTGGTTCACATGTTGTGCTTGACTGTTCACTTAGCTTAGCTGGTTGGAATCAATCACAGTGGAAGTTTCTTGGATCAGCAGTTTGCAAACTTGACTGAGGGATGAAATAACTTGTATAATTAAAAAAAATACACCAATGTATACACATCTCTGCTTGTAGGGCTCTGGACTGGATAATTAAACCTATTCCTGGGATGGCGAAAGGAAACAGAGCTTTGTGGTAACTCTCGTTGCAAATGTAGACAGTACTTGTCTTAGAGGACGGGGTACTTCTGAGGTGGTGGAAGGAATGGTGAGCCAAGCCAACAGCACCCTCTTGTGAATGACCACAGTCCCCACTGGCCTTATTCTCAGCAGCAACACAGTGGGAAGCTGGACTCAAGAGGCCAGAGCTTGGGGAGCACACTACGCAAGATGAACTCAAGGAGTGGCATCTGCTGTTTCATCCACAGTGCAAGAGTGTGTTATTGATTTGGGTTTTATTCATAGTAGCCTTGGGGAAATTGCCATTACATTTTTACCCTTGCCTCTTTATGCCATGGAATTACACATTTTTAAAAGATAAGATATCTTGTTCAAGCCGGGCCTTGGTGGCGCACGCCTTTAATCCCAGCACTCGGGAGGCAGAGCCAAGCGGATCTCTGTGAGTTCCAGGAAAAAGGCACAGAGCTACATAGAGAAACACTGTCTCTAAAAACAAAAACAAAAACAAACAAAAAAAGATATCTTGTTCAGTTTTAGTTCCCAAGTCTAGCTGGTTTACTCCATGGCATGTTCAGAACACTTTGTGATACTTGGATAAATGTATTTCAGGATACAACACTGTCTTATTTTGCTGTCTGTTTCTGTGATAAAATGCCATGACCAAAAGTAACTAGGAGAGGAAAAAGTTGATTTGACTTCCAGGTTACAGTCCATCACTGAGGGAAGCCAAGGCAGGAACCCAGAAGAGGGAACTAAAGCAGAGACGATGCTGCCTTTCCATGGCTTGCTCAGCTTTCTCATAAATCCCAGGTTCATGCTCCCGGAGGTCAGTGCCCACAGTAAGATGGGCCGTTCCACTTCAATCAGCAGCCAAGAAAATGCCCCACAGATATGTCCACAGGTCAATGTGATGTAGTCAATTCCTCAATTGAAGATTCCTCTTTTCAAGAGACTTTAGTTTGTGTGACTCGTTTGTTCTATAGACATCTGGTTAATTGGAAAACCTGCATAATTTCCTGGTTTTGAAAATAGATGATATCAAGGAATACTCTTCTGGGGGTTGGAGAGGCGGTCAGTAATTAAGTACATCTATGGCTTTTGCACAGGACCCGAGTTCAGTTCTTAGCACTCAGATCTAGCAAGTCCAATCACCTAGAACTCCAACTTCAGGGAAGCTAATGCCCTCTTCTACCTTCTCAAGTAGCTGCACTCATATGCATGTATCTACACATAGTTAAATGTAAAAATAACACACATGCACACGCGCATGCACACACACACACACACACACACACACACACACACACACACACATTCTACAGACATTTGCTTTTAAGAGCTAGAAACTCAGAAGAAATTGATCCAGAATCCTTTGTGGGAAAGAAAATACGCTTCATCTCAACAGGGATGCTGTTACTCTATGAATTGTCCCTGTAACTATACCCTAGAAAAAATGTCTTTTCATGTATCATATATACTGTTTGTCCTCAATTTTATGTCAAATAGAATATATGAGGTTAAAGCTGTTTAAAACATTCATGAAAAATAACAGTTTCTGAACTACCACCACATTAGGTATGGGAAGGTTTTAAATGAAATATTCATTAAAATTTAATGAACTTGGTTTTATGATACCTGATATTCATCTTTAAAATAGCTGTTTTGATACCAAATCCAATGGTATCACTCTCTCTACAGTAGAAGTTCTGGATCCAGGCAAGGACAAGTCTTTGGAGCACACATAAGGCAATAGCTTACGATGCAGTTCGTTTGCCCAAGGAGTTCTTGGCTCTGTAGCAGTGACAGTAACCGAAATGTGTCTGGAAGTTCCAAGCACAGTGAGATATGAAAGAAAGACAAAGGAAGAACAGATGGGTATCTTTACAGTGCAATGATTTCAGAACCACACTTAGGGTCATGCCCATTTTTCTAACAGAGATGTGACAAAGGACAGACAGGGGCTAGTGAGAAAAGCATAAATCTCAGTGGTTTAAAAAAAAATCTCTTTAGATTATCAAAAATTCTAAAGATTAAAATGAATATGATTTTAGTTGTTTAGTCATAGAATACAGAAACTATGTCACATTTAATGATAAATAATCTGTTTATCAAGGGTGTATTCAGCATAAAAATGCATATTCTTTACTGTTATTTGTTCTCTTGGAAGCAAGATAAAAATCTACATTAAGACTGTTTGGGAGCTTTCTCAGGAGTCTCTTTCCGTGTATCATTCAGTATCTCTATTTTGTTCTTGAATTTTTCATAATTATCCATCACTTCCTGTTTATACAATACACTGATGTCATATGGGAGTAATGAGACACTTTAGACTCTTGATCACTGGATTTTAATGTTGTTAAAGTTATAAAAATATTGGTGTGTATTTTAGGTAATATCTTAAATTGTGTTGAAAACCAAATGACTGAATACTATCAGTTGGGGTCTTCTAAAAATTAAAAAAACAAATAAACAAACAACTAGAAGACATGTGAGATATGTGGATTTGGAGAAGGGCTAACAGTGTTAGGGTTAATAGGTAATATACATGCTAATGGTTGTATGTTAGATGAAAAGTGTGCTGTATGATGCAGTTTTAGATGTAGTTGTATTAGCTCAGGGTGGTGGATATCCACAGGGCAGACTTGTTTGCTGTGACAGAACATGTACAACCTAAGCAGTCTTACAGTAACAACTCAGTGGTATAGTGACCTTCATGTTGTGTAACTGTCATTACCATTCATTTCTAGAACTGTTTATATCTTAAACTTGACTCCTGTTACCCCCTTTCCACAGCCTTGATAATACTATTCTATACTGTTTGTATGAATTTGATACTTCCAGCTACCTTGTGTGAGTCAAATCATACAGCGGCTGCCCTTTTGTGCATGACATATTTCACTAGCATATTGCTTATGAAGATCATCCATGCTGTAGCAGAATTCCACCCATTTTCAGGCGGCATGTGCACACCATGTTTTGTGTATCCATGTATCTGTTGATGGACACTTGGCTTGTTTCCAATTTTGACTACTGTGTGTAATGCTACTATGAACATTAGCATACACATATCTGTTTTAGCCCATGCTTCCTATTCATTTTGGAATGTAGCTAGCAATAGCTTTGCTGGCTCGTGTGGCAATTCTAAATTTAAGTTTTGAGGACTTGCCGTTCTGTCTTCCATAACAGATGTATCATTTTACATTCCCATCAACAATTGCACAAGGGTCCCAAATTTTCCACATCCTCCCCAGCTCTTATTTTCAATATTGTTTTTTTTTTTTAATAACAGACATTTTAACCACATTATCTGTAGTCCCCTATGGGAACAAGAAAAATACTATCATGTGCTTATTTACCATTGTTTGTATCTTTTTTGGAGAAGTATCTGTTAACATTCTTCACTTATTTTCTATTTTCTTTTTGGTTTTTGTTACTGACTGATATTTGCTTATATTTTGAAAGTTAATTCCTTACAAACTCTCTTGTTTGGAAGCATCAGCTTTTTACCCTCTTGTCATCATCCTTTGAAGGACTAAAGTATTAAATTTTCATAGCCTAATTACTCTCTTCTGGTTGTCTATGGTTTTGCACTCGACCTAAGAAGCTTAATCATAATGCAGCAATATTTGAAAACAGTGCTGGTAAATAAATGACTGTGTGAATGCAATTTGTTGATTGCCAAATGCAATGCAAAGATTTAAAAAACATGTTTTCATATTCTAGAAATAATTTGATTGAAATAACTGGACATTTAGAAGAATTTTGAAAATTTATAGTGCAACAATTGACTTCTAAAACACAATTGATATCAAGCTTTACAGATTTAAACTCACTGAAGAATCCATTCTGTCTTTTTTGGGGATTTTTGAGGCCAGACCTTAATAGTCTACACTATTTTGGAAGTTTCTGTGCAGGCAAGGATAATCTCAAACTTCTTATTCTCCACTTCCCAAATACTGAAATCACAGGTACACATCACTGCATCATGTAATTACATTTCCTCCCCCTCTAGATATGGAGGATAACATGCATGGCCTTTATAAAGTGAAATTAAATTATCTTCACGCTATTGTAGAGAATACAGCAAGAGAAGACTTCAGGGCTCTAACTCTGGCTGCTTGACATTCCTACAAGGTGTGGGAGAGGCTGGGGGGTTTGACGATGGGAGGGTGAGGTGAATGCAGACCCAGTTTGAAGGCTGACCTTAATACCATGCTTGCTAGATTATTGTCTTCTTCTCCTAAAAGCTGTAGGGTAAAATAGCCAGACTTCCATTTTCAGAACCAGGCAGAACCAGCAAGACAGTGCCAGTGTCCTGTCCTCCGCCATCAGATAAGGCAGTGCCATGGACACAGAGGATGCCAGTGATCAGCTCTTTGTTGCTTTGACCCCATGGGACATGAAAGTCTTAAGACCACATGAAGAACAAAGTCTAGACTTCTAAAATGCATTGGGGAGAGGAGTAATTTGAATTCTAGCCTTCCTTTCAGAACTGCTCCCATTTGCTAGCAAACCTAAAAGGTTCTGTCTGGAGATGGGAAGGCCACACACTCTTTGGTGGGATGCCTTGCTTAGCCACCATTTCCATTTCATTGCTGAGGTGCTGGGGAAAGTTAAAATGAGGTGTAGCATGCTGGGGATGCAGAGGGTAAACTAGAGAGATGGCTAGTATAACAAGTTAGAGTGTATCTGGGCAGTAGATGGGGGCAGGATACCGCTGCATTATGAGTGTGAATGAAGTGTGAAATGAGAGGCTGTGAGGTGTCCTTTTCTTAGGACACCGGTGAATGCTGGATAGGAAACTATGCATTTGCAGCTTTATTCCTCAGTCATTGTAAATCCAAACACCGAGGAAGCTAGTGGTGTTTTGTATACATAAGATTGAAATTTTACTCTCTGCACATTAATCAATTAAGATTCTCTGTGTTAAATGCCATCTATCGCAAGAAGAGACTCCTCTGGTGAGGGTTGGGAGATAGCATAGCTGTAAGTCATTAAAAGTCTTTTTACTATTACGTACATTTTATCAGAATTCTAGTACTGGGAGAGGGAAAGTCAACTTTCCTTTATGACAGGTCTCCTGGTGGGATGAAACACTCCAGGGAAGACCACACTCCCAAGTTATTGGGCACACAAACTAGATCAGATGGGGCAAGAAAAAGAAAAAAGAATGGGTGGGTAGGCAAGGAGGCTGCAGAGGATGTCTATGAGAGGAGCTGGGGAGAGAAGTGTATGATCAAAATAATTTATATGATGTTCTTGCAGAGTTAATAAAATATTATTTAGAAAATTGAAATTTTCAAAGAAAATTTGGAAAGTTCCTTGGGTCACAGTGCTTCCAGACACAAACCAGCTCTGAGAACTGGGGTTATATAACTTTCTTTGAACCCCAAGTTCCCATATGTGGCCTGTAAGTTTTGGTTGAAATTCATTAGGAGTGCGTTTTTAGGTCCTTGGCAAATGAAGAGTACATCACTCTAGTCCTCTAGTGATAGCGATCAATCACATGCCAGAAATGAAACATCATCAAAGGTTGCAGGGAAATTTTACAAAATGCATGTATGTTTTCTTCACGTTCCTCATTACATAGGCATTGATTAATTTTCATATGTACTTTGGGCTGGCATGAGAAAATGAAACTAAAACAGAAAAGAGAGGAGAACGCATACACAGACAAGGGGAAAAATTGGACATTGGTTAGAACTGAAGGATAGAGGCTGTGACGGGATGAATGAAAGTTAGATAACTGATTGTCCAAATACTCACAGATACAAACAGTTGGTACATGATTTGGTTTTGATACAAGTGTAATGAATGCCATTCTTCTCTATAGAGCAGCATGCTGGGGATTTAGCACATCGCTGCTTGGTGCCCAGTGGGCAGCAAGCGCCCAGTTGCCAGTGCCACTTTCTAGTGCATGTTCGTCTGCAGGATGCTAAACGGGCTGCCATCCTGTTGATGTTTATGAATACAAGTAGTTACGATATGACCCAGTGGATTTTGTTTCAGGGCAAAGACAAAATGGGAGATTAAAAAAGGAAGGTGGTGTAAGAATCAAGGAACAAGGGGAGGAAGGCTAAAAGGAGGGTGGGAATGCGGGATCAGGGGAGAGGAGGGTGGGGATGCGGGATCAGGGGAGAGAAGGGTGGGGATGTGCAGGATCAGGGGAGAGGAGGGTGGGGATGTGCAGGATCAGGGGAGAGGAGGGTGGGGATGCCGGATCAGGGGAGAGGAGGGTGGGAAGCACAGGATTCATAGGACAGAAGTTTTCATCTGTTCCCCAGATGAAAGGATTTCCTGAGTGACTACATGCTGTGAAAATGAGTAGCAAGCATTCTGTGTAGAGAAGAATTTTGTCTTCAGCAGTTCTTTCCCAGATTTATGTTTTGTGACTAAGAAACAATTTTTCAAAAAAATCTGTACGCATTTTCTTTTTAGAAATTGAAAATCATTATCAAATAAAGGATTATTTTCATTATAATTCAGAATCTTCTAGAGTGTGCCTGGAACAATTTGTAATAAAACTGTATGTTTGAATGTATGTATCTATGTATGTATGCATCCTCTAAATTGTTCATTTGCCAAGATGAAATTTTAAATTTCACAATAAATCTCACAGATGTGTTTATTATTGCCTTTGCCCTCATCTTGTAAAATACATCACATTATTGTTTGAGACAATGTAAAAAAATTAAAACTACATTTCAAATATTTTTCCAATATATATTTATGAAATAGTGATTCCATTGTCTATTTACGTTTATTTGTAGAAGATGTTGGGCTCTAGCCCTACCCAGTTCTAGTCACTTCTTGGGGTTTTCTTTGAGAATACTATTTTTGAGACTACTATAATTCTTTCCATGATTCTAGAACCATACCCATTTTGGATCAAGAAGATGATTTTCTTGTTCATTTTTCTCAGTGTTCTTAATAGAAAAACAGAAAACAGTGCTGATGGAGGGAGCTGTAGCCCATTGGAAAGATAACTGGGAAGAAGTGATCAACTAGTTGTTTCAGTGAAATACAATCAAGACCAGACGGACCTCATCGATAATGTGAGTACAAGACAGAAGAGAGACAAGCATCTGCAGCATCCTTTGGGGGCTCCGTCCATCCCCTGATCTGACCTCACCAGGCTGCACTGGTGTGGAAACGTGGAAGGGCAGCTGCACACCCGGCCTCCTGCAGTTCAGAGGAAAAGCTCTGCAGACAAACCACAACTGTCCTTATCTGCATCTCTAGAATGGTTCTTTCTCCTGGGTTTTGCCCCATTTTCTTCGGAGTTACTAATAGAGACATAATGTCTTCTTACTAATTTTGGCTTTATAAACATTTCAGAGTTTGTCTTTTCTGTTATTTGAAAAATATACTCTCCTAACTAAATATAAGAGATTTGTGGATTGTTCACACTGAGCTGAATTTCAGATGGCTTGAAAACAAGATAATTAACACAGTCTTACTGCCATGTACTTCATTCTCACCAAGGGTCTATCAAGGCCTTCTTTCTCTTTTATTTGCTAAAATAAAGTCTTTGGTGAGAGTTGACATGCTAATGAGCAGTGATGTATGCTAAACACAAAAAGGGCAAGGGTCACACAATTTCTTCAAACCTCAAATAAATTGGGCAATAAAGATTGTTGATAGGAACTACAGTGAATATTTAAATATTAAGTTTATTAAGTTTTGATTGAAACAATCAGAATAGAGTATAGAGTCATCATTTCAGGGGAAGCTAAAGTAAGCTACTGACTGAGATGATATTATATCTGGACTTGGCTGAATGATTACTGTAGATCTTATTAGTTCCTATGTTCTTAAAAAAACACAGGAGCAAAATTTTCATATCAAATAGCCATAGAGTGGGTACATAATGTTCTACCTAAATGGAGATTGCTGAATATAACAGTTAGACCCAGACACTGAGCCATCTTTGAGTACAACAGCTTCCGTGGGACGTGATGGGCACTCCCATCACTATGATAACAGAAGCATCGCAGATCAGACAGACACATACTTCAGGAGTCTGGGCAGTGACAAGTTGAAGGTTGGGGATATTTATCTCTATGTCCAGTGTATATAGTTTACATTCCTAGAGCTAAATCAGAAATTATGTAGCTACTTAATGACTCTCCCCTATGATATTAAAATACTGTGTTTGTCTTTTTTTAAATTTCCATTTTTTATTTATTATATTTGTGTTTTAATTTTACACATCAGCCATGGGTTTCCCCTGTCCTCCCCCCACACCCCTACCCCCACCTTCCCCCCAGCCGCTTCCCTCCATTCCCATCTCCAGGGTCAAGACTCCCCTGGGGATTCAATTCAACCTGGTGGATTCAGTCCAGGCAGGTCCAGTCCCCTCCTTCCAGGCTGAGCAAAGTGTCCCAAACAGTTCAAGCTATTCAATTGTCTCACTTATCCAGAGGGCCTGATCCAGATGGGGGCTCCACAGCTTTTGGTTCATAATTCATGTGTTTTCATTAGTTTGGCTATTTGTCCCTGTGCTTTTCCAATCTTGGACTCAACAATTCACGCTCTTACAGTCCCTCCTCTTTCTAGACGACAATTAGACTCCTGGAGCTCCACCTGGGGCCTGGCTGAGGATCTCTGCATCCACTTCCATCAGTTATTGGATGAGAGTTCCAGCACGACCGTTAGGGTGTTTGGCCATCTGATCACCAGACTAGGTCAGATCAGGTTTTCTCTCGACCATTGCCAGTAGTCTACAGTGGATGTATCATTTTGGATTTCTGGGGACCTCTCTAGCGCTATGCTTCTTCCTGTTCTCATGTGGTCTTCATTTACCATAGTCTGTTATTCCTTGTTTTCCCTTTCTGTTCTTTTTTTTTTTTTTTGTAGATTTAATAGCGCCATCTTGCCTCTCTTTAGAGACCATTAGCTCCCTCCCTTTCCTTGCTCTCCTATGTTTCTCTTCCCTCTCTAAGTCTCCATCTCTCTCTTCATCCTCATCCATTTCCTCTCTTTGCAGCCCGCACTCACTTGATTTGATTTACAAAACATGCCCTTGAGAAATCGTATTTAGATGCTACTTATGTTCATGCTTCCTGTTTCAGCTCAACCTTTCTCACTCACACACATGTGCCTCACGTTAAAGGATGACAGTCTCATAGCACATGTGCAACAGGACTCCACTGTAGTGATATTTTATTTGTATTAAAATGTGATTTTATTTGTATGTTAATAAAGTTGCCTTGGGGTCAGAGCAAGCCAGAGCAGAAACTGGGTGGTGGTGGTGCACGCCTTTAATCCCAGCACTTGGAAGGCAGAGCTAGGTAGATCTCTGTGTGTTCAAGGACACAGCCACCATGGCAGACACACGCCTTTAATCTCAATACCAACCATAGAAGACCTGGAGGTCTGTACAGACAGGCAGTGACGAGGAGGTCATGTGGTTGAGTTTACAACCAATGAGAAAACAGAACCGAAAGTCTATAAAAAAAGACAGGACACACAGAAGTAGCTCTCTTGCAGAGAGGAAAGACAGAAGAAGCAGTGAAGGGTAAGGCTCTCAGCTATTGCTCTGACCTCTTGGTTTTTAACTCTGCAACTGGCTCTGTGTTTCTTATTTAACAAGACGGTTACATCTACCCTCCACCACCACAGTTTAACCAGGAAGTTCTTTTTAGTGGCCATATAGAGAAATTACCCACTAGCTGTTTTCATAATAGAAAACACAGAAGCTCCTTTATAATTTGAGGGTGAAGTACTGTAGTTGCCAGTATCGTATAAGATAAATTATGAAACAAGATATGCAAAAGCAATGGTGTTTCTTAAAAAAGATCACAGAAGGGTGTTCATGGAAAGAATATGACTGAGCCACTGCTGAGCTTGACGTTTTTCTTAACACCTGTGATGACAATTCTTGGTTGTCAGCTTGACTAGATCTGGAATTACTGAAACCCAAGCAGCTGGGTACACCTGTAAGGGATTTTTTTCTCAACTAAATCATTTGAAGTGGGAAGACCTATTTTAATCTGAATCTTTTGAGGTGGGAAGATATACCTTTAATGCAGATCTTTTGAAGTGGGAAGATTCACATTTAATATGAGCCACACCTTCTCCTGGCAGCTTATATAAAGGACATGGAAGAAGGAAGCTTGCTCTCTGTGCCTGATTGCTTCCACTGGAAAATCTGTTCCTTCATTGGCTTTAGAGCATGCTTCTGCATACACTGAAGAGCAGCTGAGACATGCAGCGTCGTGGACTGAACAACTACTGGATTCTTAGATTTTCCATTGGTAGACAGCTATAGCTAGACTAGCTGTAATACATCCTATAAGCCATTTAAATGTGTATATTCTGTAAGTTCTGTTTTTCCAGAGAACCTTGACTCATGCAACATCTTTGTGAAGGAGCTGAAGACCAGTTAAGTGGACAAGAATACTTACTGCTCTTGGAGAGGAGCTGAGTTTTGTTCCCAGCACCCACATTTGGCAACTCACAACTGCCTTTAACAGGGGATCTGTTGCCTTCTTTGGCTTCCACCAGCACAGCACCTATATGTATCTGCTACACATACATACACTCAGGCACACACACATACATAAAATAAGTCTTTAAAAATTGATAAATAAATGTAAAAAATTAAACCCCAAAATTTTGTTAATGGGCTGGGTGATGATCCAGCATTCAAGAGTTCATACTGCTTTTCCAGAGCATATGAGTTTTGTTGCCAGTATCCATGTTTAGTGGTTCACAACTGCTGGTACCTCCAGCTCCAGGGTATCTTCTGGACTCTGTAGGCACTGTATTCACATGTGCAGACACATTACACACATGCACACGTACATGCACACACACATTTATATATGTTATATATATATTATATATACTTAATTAAAATAAAAAATCTTTGCAAGTATTCATAAGGTCCTTTGCAGTAGGAAAATTATGATAAACAAAATGAGAAATTAGTTTTAAATACTAGCTATTTTTGTATATTTCATCAGCCTAATCACACAAATGACTTCGAATGAAGCCCAGAGACTTGCTACAGATAGAAATGAGCATACTGCACACCAGTCAGCCAGAGAATTGGTGAAGACCCCTCAGTGTGCACATAAGAGGAGAGCAAAGATTGGCTTCTCTGAGCAAGATTTGCTCATGTTTATTCAGAGTCTGAGTGTAATTTTTAAAAATAGTTTTTGAGATATACTTGTTTACTAAACTGTACTTGACCAACTCTTTAAATGTATTCATTCCCACAGCCATCATTCCCTCTGAGGTCACAAACAAGTTGGCCACCCCTTATGATCGTGGCCTCTACCTTTGCTTGTTCACTCCCCCCTTTTCCCAGTTCCAAAACAGCCACTGGTTTGCTTTCTGTCACTGTACAAGAGTTTGTGGCTACTCTGAAAAGTGTTTGTATTTTATTGTGTATTTCTAAAACAAGTGTTTGGCCTGCTTGTATGTCTGTAAACCACATATGTGCCTAATTTCCTTCAAGGCCAGAAAAGGCATCAGATCCTCTGGAACTAGAGTTACAGATGGTTGTGAGCTGCCATTGTGGGTTCTGGGAATTGAACCCAGGTCCTCTGGAAGAGCAGCTGATGCTCTAAACTGCTCAGCTGTCTCTGCAGCTTCTAGTTTGTACTCTCTAAAATTTTACTTGAATGAGACCACATAGCTTCAGAATATCTGTTCTAAATGTGGAGAAGTTCAGTGAGGTGTATAGAGTCCAGGTCAGGTTAATTTTGCTGCGTAATAATGCTTGTTATGGCAATGAGATGATGAATTTTCATTCAACTAAAAATCCTTCCTCTCTCTTTTTAAAAGTTTTTCACATAGTTTCCGATCATTTAGGAATTTTTCAAAGATATTTCTTTTGTGAATTTACATGTACTTAAATTATACAAAGTTGGAAGCAAATTGGGCTAGTTTCAATATGGTCTTTGATGGCAAATATTTCATTCACACTTGAAAAAAAGTCATTGTCAGTTGGCATGTTCTATGAATGTCCACAAAGTCAAACTGATGGTATTATTAAAATATTCTAGGGGTTGGGGATTTAGCTCAGTAGTAGAGTGCTTGCCCAGCAAGTGCAAGGCCCTGGGTTCAGTCCTCAGCTCTGAATAAACAAAAAGAAAATTCCATAATTTCCAATTCTCATTTGTATGTCCTATTGTGATGTTAGACACAGAAGAGATGATGTTGAAATCACTTGCTGCAATTAATATTTTATTTCTTTCATATCTATTACATTTATGCTTTAATACATTTTGAAGCTTGATCATAAAGTGTTTAAATATTTAGGATTTTTATGAACTATGATGAGTATATCTTTTTGTCTTTATCATTGTAAAATGATCTTGTTTATGATTGGTAAAACTCGTTCTGAAATTTGCCTTTAAGCACAGGAATAAGCACTTCAGATTTCTTTTGATTAATTTTAACATGATGTATCTTTTTCAATCCTTCCTCTTTTAATATTTGTTTCTGTGTATGTGTAATGCTTTCTGGATGAACATGCATAGTTGAGTCTTGCCTTAATTTGATAATCTTGCTTTTGATTTTTAATAATTGGACCATTTACAGTTAATGTGTTCTTCAGCATGCTTATGTTTAAATATATTTTCCTACCTATTATACATTCTTTTTTAACTGTTTTATACTGTTTTTAGGATCAATTGAGTATTTTATGACTCTGACTTAGATATTTAAGTGATTAATAAAAATTTCCTTTTAATTTATGGTTTGTAATATGCATTTTAAAGTATAATTTAAAATATACTACAAAGCACGGGGAGTTTAAAACTTACATTTATTCTTTTGTAACCTTTCTTTTTATTTTTAAATACTAATTGTTTCAGTAATCTCCTTCTGGAAAAAATAATTGCTACAATAATCTACAGCCTTTTATTTTTCTGCTTAGATCTAAGATAGTCAATTAAAAGTACAGTACATAAGAAATAGTAATGAAATCATATTCTTTCAAAATAAATTATATATTCTATTTTTTAAACTTTGATGCTAGGATGTGACACATATGTTTAAGATTAAGTACTACCATTTTAGGAAACTCCTTTTTCTTGATAAATAGTATGTATACATTACCTTACACATATATGCCTATTTAACCTAAGGGAATTGTATCTGTAGTGGTCAAGACATCCTTCCTCTGACTTACTGGTTGCCATGTGCTTTGAATTTATAAATGGGCTTTCCATATGAGATAGAGGTACATGTTGTGTGTCAAATAAATACCCAAAAAGAAAAGAAAAACAGTAAAGTGATTTTCTCCCATCATGACAACCTTAACTATTGATGTTAAAAACACATGAGAATTTTTTATATTCTTTTTCTAATGTGATTTCTTTATTTTAAGTTATATGTGTAGGGTCCTCATTGGTCCTGTAGCAGGTGGTTTATAAATAAAAAATAAACCTACAATAGTGACCTCACACTAAAAGACAGAATTCATTCTAGAGAAAGCTGTCACTTCTTAGGAATCTGTGGTTGAAATTACTCTTCAAAACTTGCGACATATCTTGCTGCAATTAATAATGTCATGCTAGTCACTATAAAAAAACCCAAGGGCAGACAAGAGAAGACAGCACTGTCGCCGTTTTCTGGAGCGTTGGCTGTAGCCCAACCCATTGATTTCATCACCGCTCTCTTCCATGTTGAATAACGAATTTCACTTTCTGTGGCTTGGATTTGTGGTTCATACCGTTCCATCAAGACTGCAGACATATCCTCAGGTTCAAGACTCCAGACATCTATCCCCTCTGCAGCTCCAGCTGCCATGGCGACTCCCAAGGGCAGTTGTTTCAGGCATAACAGACTTCACTATCGGAATGCGTAGAATATCTGCTTGTAGTTGCATAAGAATTTTGTTGTTGGTCATTCCTCCATCTACCTGCAAATGACTGAGTGGAATTCCACAGTCGCGGTTCATGGCATCCACAATCTCTCGAGTTTGGAAGCAAACAGCTTCTAACGTAGCAAAGGCAATGTGGCATTTATTGGTGAACTGAGTGAGACCACAGATGATTCCTCTTGCACTGGGTTCCCAGTAAGGTGCATATAACCCTGAAAAGGCTGGGACGAAGTAGCAGCCATAGGAAGTGCCTGCCTCTTTTGCAAGGTTTTCAATTTCGTCCGCGGTCGTTATAATTTCAAACTTGTCTCTTAGCCAGCGAATAACAGCCCCAGCTATTGCAACAGAACCTTCTAATGCATAGCATGCAGGCTTCTTTTTGCCTAGTTTGTAAGCCACTGTGGTCAGAAGACCATGTTCAGAAAACACACATTTTTGGCCTGTATTACATAGTAAGAAACATCCTGTTCCATATGTGTTTTTGGCTTGACCTTCCTGGAAACACATTTGTCCTACTAAGGCAGCAGATTGGTCCCCCAAACATCCAGATATTGGCACGCCTTCCAAGGCCCCTGATGTCATCAGGCCATAAATCTCAGAAGAACTGCATACGTTTGGGAGAATGTTCATTGGAATTTCAAAAAAGTCACAGAGGTCTTTATCCCATTCCAAAGAGTGGATGTTGAAAAGCATCGTTCTACTAGCATTTGTTACATCGGTGCAATGGACGCCTCCGTTGACGCCTCCGGTCATACACCAGATGAGCCATGAGTCGATGGTTCCGAACAGGGCTCTGCCTTCCTCAACAGCCTTCTGAATGGGTCTTAGGTGATCAAGCATCCACCGTAGTTTCAAGGCACTGAAATAAGTGCTCAGGGGGAGGCCTGTCTTAGACTTGACAAAGTTGCTATTTCCTGGGATTTTCTTACTGAGACTCTCCACAGTAGACTGGGTTCTGAGATCAAGCCACACCACAGCATTGTAGAGAGGTTCTCCCGTGAACTTGTCCCAGATCACAGTGGTCTCCCGCTGGTTGCTCACGCCGACAGCCTTGATGTTGGAGATATCAATGTTCACTCCAGCAAGTTTCTCGCAAGCCCTCGCTATGCATTCATAGACAGACTGAAGGATTTCCTTGGGGTCTTGCTCCACCCATCCCTCTTGTGGATACTCTTGTGTCAATTCCACGCGATGATGGCTAAGAAGTTCTGATGTTTTCGAGTTAAAAACTAGAAAGCGAGTGGAGTTGGTGCCCTGGACCACCGCTCCCACCAACGGCCCCACAGCTGTTTGCTTCGAGGCGGCCATGAACCTGGTTAGTGGAGTCTGCAGCTCAGAGACCGTTTCCCTGGTGATGCCAGTTTGGAGGAGGCACAACAGCCAGTCAGGGACGCTGGAGTGCGCAAGCGCAGCTGCCAGCCTAACAGCTTTAGCTAACCTATTTCATCCGGTGCCCACGTCCCGCCCCTCGCCTCTCCGTGTCATTTCCAGGGATTTATGGGAAAATATTTAGTATGTGCTACACTCCTGCGTGTGTGGACCTGTATTTCTGTTTTCTCTCCCTTTCTACTTGTGAAATATCCTTAACATTTCTTATAGAGCAAATATATGGGACACAGATTGTTCCAACATTTGATCATCTCAAAAGCATTTTGTCTTAATACTACTGAAAGCTAATTTGTCTTGGGTATAGAATTCTAATTTCTTCTCTCATGCCTTCCTTTTAAGAACCATGGAGCAGTTACTCCACTACCGTCACTTCCTGTTTTAGGTATGTTTCTGTCATTCTTGTTTTTAGTTTGCTTGCTTTTACTCTGACTACTTGCAGAGTTTTCGTCGTTGCTGTTTTTTGGTTTTGGTGTGTGTGTGTGTGTGTGTGTGTGTGTGTGTGTGTGTGTGTGTGTGTGTGTTTGTAGCAGGTATTTTCCATTAGTTTTATTGTGATGTGCATTATGGCGTTTTTGTTCTTTGCTTCTGTTTAGTTTTCTGTCCTTTCTGTGCTTGGTGTTCACGGTGTCACCATCTGCAGATTCACAGCTTCCAACAAGTTTGGGAAATTCTGGCTATTATTTCTCCAAATAGTTTCTTTGCTGTGCTTGCTCCTTTAATGTCTCAAACCTCATGTTGAATCTGTCTTACAAGTTCGCTGGCATTTTCCTTGTTATAAAGATCTTTTCTGCCTGTATTTAAATTCACAGTTTATAATTTCTCTGTCTTCAAGCCCACTAACCTCCAGTGTCTGGATCTGCAGTTAGTTCATCTGCTGTATTTTTCCACTTCACATGTAGCTTTCATTCCTAGAAGTTTATCTTGGGGATTTTAAAATATCTATTGAGTTTTCCTTTCACATGTGGGATATGGTTAGAATAGCTTTTAATTTCATTTTCTTTTAAAACCTGTGTCAGTTTCTATTCAATTTTGATTTATTGATTGTCTTCTTATGGCCTGTATTTCCATGATTCTTTGCATGTCTGATAATTTTTAATTAAATGCCAGGCACTGGGGATTGCTTACCTGGCTGCTGGGCACACTCCCTCCCTGTTCTGTTCTGAGATGTTGGTAAGTCACCTGGAAACAGTTGCTTCTTCCCAGCTGTCCTGTTTTATTTTAATTATTCTTTGATTGCTTCATACACATAAACAATACAATTAGATCATATACACTCGTTCCACTCCGACTCTTCTCCAATCACACCATCCCTCTCCCAACTTTATCTTCTTTAATAACCCTTTGAGTCTAAAATTAATCCTGCCAATATAGGTTCATGGATGTAGGGTCATCCACTACGCTGTAAACAACTTTCCTTAGACCACCATCCTAAAGAAAACTCATTCTTCCTCTCCAGTAGCCATAGATAGACAATTTCTCTTCAGTTAAGTGTGACACCACATGAACCCATTCCACTCACTTGGTCCCAGGATCTGAAGAAATCAAGATGCAAATGACCTGAAAGTTTCCTTCCTCTGGGTGCTTTAGAATGAGATAGTCCTACATAGGTTGCTGGGGGAGAAAAATGATCAAGTCTTAACGGGGCTGGAACTTAGAATGCTAGAATAATGACACATTTAGGCAGATATGAACATTGGGACAATAGTGACATGCACATTATGAGGGGAAGCAACAGTTTTCAAATGGGATTTGAAGGGCCGCCCCACAGGATGTAACCCATGCTTAGAACTATAAACCTGCCCAAGAAGCCATAGCTCAGGTCATAGGTTCTAGGAAGGACCTCCTTTTTTTTTTTTTTTTTTTGCTAAATAGACATAGTATCAGACTCCCCTCTGAATTCCTCTCTCTCCAGTGCAGGTCTAATTGCTCATCAGAACAGCTGCTTTTGGCAGTGTACAGTGGCTAAGAGAGAGATTCAAAACTGGCCTCCTCACAGAGAAAAAGTGGCTGTGGAGTGTTCATCACACCCTGTCTCTCTCAAGGTTCAAAAAACATCATAGAAGAGGGGGATCATGAAAACATCATAGAGCGTGATGGGGAATGGCTACTCAACCATCTCTTCTGGGTGTGGCAGAGCTGTTGTGTATACAAACTCCCAGCTGTTTGGGTTCCCTGCTTAGAGCTGCACAAGTTCAAGTCCATAATATTCCAGCTTTACTGTGAAAATTTGTTAGAAGAAATATGGGCCCTGCCCAGTCTGTGACTGATTGTTCTCCTTGGGGTAAAGACATTTTTTCTGTGAGCTCTACACAGTATCCAAAGCAAATGATGTTTTGTGGCTGGTAGGAACAGTCTTAGTTCCCAGTCCTGGACTGATATCAGACCCTGTTCTTCCTAACCTTCTCCTGTACATCTTTTCCCAGCATCAAGCAATTTCTTCACGAAAGAACACTGATCAGTACTCAGCTGAATACTTTGGGTGCTCTCTGAAAGAGCCCCAGATATTTGCCCTGCACAGCTCTTTTTCCCCTCTGTGTGCTCTGAACTAAGTACCTTAGTATCTCTGAAAGATCAGCTCAGCATCCTTGTTATTCCCTTCCACTGGGCTCCACCTGGGTGACATATTTCTATGTTGAGGCTCAAAACAAGACAGTGAGCTAGTAGTGCCCACAAGACTTGGTTCTCACCTATTAAGACTCACTTTTCATTCCCCGGCATTTAGCACTTTATGCAGAACTGTCATGAATTTTATAAATGATTTCTTATATTTTTGTTCACTTTTTAGTTGTTTCAGGTGAAAAAGTAGACTAATCTCTTTTATTCTATGTAGGCCAGAGTAAATATCCACTAAATGAAAACTTAAAATTTTTTATCTGTGAAGTTGGTGATTTAAAAAAAAAATTAATTTCCTGAGTGGTGGTGGTACACACCCTTAATCCCCAGCACTTGAGAGGCAGAGGCAGGTGAATCTCCAAGTTCGAGGCCAGCCTGGTCTACAGAGGGAGTTCCAGGACAGCCAGGGCTACACAGAGAAACCCTGTCTCAAAAAACAAAAACACTCTGGGTGGTGGTGGTGGTGCATGCCTTTAATCCCAGCACTCAGAAGGCAGAGGCAGGCGGATCCCTGTGAGTTCGAGGCCAGCCTAGTCTCCAAATCGAGTTCCAGGAAAGGCGCAAAGCTACACAGAGAAACCCTGTTTCGAAAAACCAAAACCAAAACAAAAAACACAAAACAAAACATATTTAATTACTTGTTAAAATTTATTTAACAGTCAATTAATGGTATCAATTTCTATACGAGTGCATAGATTTCACCTGAATTAGCTTAAAGATAAGACCCATTTATTTCAAATGAAAACCAAACAGAGCAATATGGAAAATAACCAAATGAACTGTGGTACTATTATTTCATTCTAACATCTTATTCTCCATTTAAGGAAACCCCTCAGCGATTATAAAGTGAGACAAAGAAAGGTAACATTCCAATGCAGTTTGGATGGTAAGAGAGGATCAGAAACGGTCCAGACTTTCTCCACTGTGTCTCCATTCACTTTTTAAAAACGTCTACCAGAGCCACTTGTGAGATTATTGTGCTCTGTGTGTCTGAACTTTCATGCCCTATAGTGCGTAAATGGCATTAATTTTTCTCCCCATGTGTTCGACAGTAGTAAGACATTTCAGGTACAAAATTATAAATATATAAGAAAATGATTAAATCCACTTTTCCTTACATCCCTTCTTCCTATTCACACCAAAATATGCCAACAATGTTCTCATCCCCATTAGGTATTAAGTCTTAGACTGCCTTTAAGAAATTTCTCTTGGAGCTGGAGAGATGGCTCAGAAGTTAAGAGTACTGCTTGCTCTTCCAGAGGTTCTGAGTTCAATTCCCAGCAACTACATGATGGCTCACAATGATCTGTAATGAGTTCTGGTGCCCTCTTCTGGCTATTATACATAACAAATAAATATTTAAAAAAGAAAAGAAAAAAAAAGAAATTCCTCTTTATGTACTTAACTATAAAGCTTTCTGTTCTGATTATAAAGAAATTGTTTATACAATTTAACTGATGATAAGTTATAACCATTAAATGATCATATAAAAGTCACAATTCAGTTTAAAAAGTTGATTAATTGGCTTAGTTTCTTGCACAAAAACTGACCAAGAATGCTTTTCAGACAACTGAACCGAAAATTAAAAAGTTTAAGCTTCCCAAACGATCAGATTACAGTAGGTAACAGCACACTCAGCTAAGACTCCTTCTGAATTTAAAATCTTTATCAGTATCCACATTATAAAGTTTTAAATTCATCCATTCATTCAATAATTTAACAAATATATTTTGAGGGTTGTTATACATGAGTTTTATTGTAGGCAATAATACAGTGATACAGAAAATATCATCCTTATTACAGCTTTTAGGTTAGAACCATACCAACTAAATGAACTTGTCTTTAACGAATTATCTTCCACTACACACCCTGTGTTAGAGAGCAATTTATTTGAATATTTCTTTTTTCCTATCTACTCCCCTACATTATATATTCAATGAGGACATGGAACTGGGCTATTATATTTAATCTTTTATTTATAGCCTGTCTCAAACCCTATAAACTCAAAAAATTTGTTAAATGAATTAATGAGCACCACTAGTTATAGTCCTTGCTTAGATAAGTAATTGCAATAAAGTCAAGATAATTTATTTGTATTTATTTTTAAATAATAGTTTAGCATACGTTACAAATTATTATATGCAATTGCCCCAAAAGGGCAAATTTGAAGTTTCACTTTGGGAGTTTCTTAGACATATATGTTTGCTGGTTAATTACCTTTATTAGATTTATCAACAAAAGACAGATGGAGGGCATTATTTCAGAAAAAAAAAATGTAATATGAAAGAAATCTCAACTTCTAGGACCTAGGAACTTCTGCAAGGAAAACGGTTGATTTGCTTCTCCATGTCTGAGCCTCAGAAAATGATCTTGAGCTCCTGTTGGCTCGGGGAAACTGCTTGGCCTTCTAGTTGGAGAAGATTATTTAAATTTATACACAAAGGTGTGAGAAGGGAAATTAAATTTCTATGCAGATTAAAATTATCTATAAAATGCAGAAGTATTAGGAGCTCACCATGAACACAGCAAGAGGTTAATAAAAGTAGAGCAGGTGTGGTTTGCAAATATCCACTTCCATTAGGTTATCAGAGACAAGCTGAGACAGATGGCATCTGGGATAGCAGCCCGGCGATAAGCTCAGGCATGGTTAGTGTAGTTCAGCTGGAGACCAGTGTCGCTTTCAAAAGGGTATCTGGGCTTCACAAAGACCTTGCTGTCCCATCATTATGTTCTTACCTGTATTACACTGGATAATCATTAATATCTTGAGTTTCCCAATTAAAAATATCTTTCCAGCAAGTTCAAAATGATAACCAAATTCCCATCCTTATTAAGCTTTTGTCCAGGGTTGTCTGATGAAATAAACGGTTCTAAGATGACTTTTAAAGTTAGTGCACTAATTTTACTGCTGAGCTTGTACTTTACCCATGGCTTTGGTGATTTGCTAATTTGAAAGGTTGTAGAGATATCAACCTCAGTAGAAGCCATTGGAGGTACTTTTAATTCTTGCTTCTCTTGTGTTTTGTTGTGTACTCTGAAAATATGGACTTTACACAGTCAAGGAAAACATCTCACCATTGGGAGAGTATCAGGAAGAGTGGATGGTGTTGCTCAGGACATCACAAGACAGTTTCAACTTAGCACCTGGCCTTTCTGGAAAAGTGCCTGGCATTTTATCTTCAGTGAATCCCATTGGCATCTGTTTTAAATGGCTCAGCCATCCTGACACCCACAGCTCTCTTTTGGAATGCTGTCATCCAAGGCAATGTGTAGCTTTTGGACTCACTGGTCTGTTCTGAGTGGAACCCAAAGTGACACCCATCTGTATGAAGATGGTCTTCAGTAGATCTCAGTATCAATTTGTAACTGCTGAGGACCGCCACTTCTTGAGTCAAGAAAATTTAAAATTTGCTTTCTGGATGAACTGTAGGCTAGTAGTTTTGTAATCTAACTTATTAAGACAGGGTGAATAATGACGAGGGGGAGAGTAGGTAGATAGAAAGATGTAAGGAAGTTATTATAAAAAGAAAATGTTGGTTGTGGGATCTACATGGTGCTTACAGTGGTGTGGTGATGAAGTTCTTTCAGTTTTTTTTATTTGTTTGCTAATGTCCATAATAAAATGTTGGTATACTGTTATTTCATCTCTGTAACAAAGTGTTTGAGATAGCTAACTTTCAAAGAGAAATGATTTATTTTGGCTACGTTTCAGAGAGTCCAGTCTGATTGGGTGCATCCATTGCTTGTGCTCTTACAAGGTTTCTGTGTAGCAATTGTCGATGAATGCATAGCAGAGTAAACTGTCCCCCTGAGCTATGATAATGAAACTTCCCATTATCATGTCATCAAATGACCTAAGCACCTCCCACCAGGCTCTACCTCCTAAAGATCTCTCTCTTCCCATAGTACCACTTTAACCCGTGGACCTTTGAAGGACAATTAACCTCAATAATACAGAAGCTGGAAACTATAGCTGATGGAAAAATAGGGGAAAACAGGGAAAATAAGCTGATGGTGCCCACAAAACATAATTAAAGCAAATCCATTCCACACAACTTCTTGTTCTTGGGCAACTTGAGAGGCACAAAGTCACTGAGAGATTCAGTGTAGCATAATTAAAAGTATCCACTCTATAGCATTTTTATTAAGATACTTGCCATTCTATTGTAGGCATTTTCTTTTACTTTTTATAAATTTTGTAAATCTCAGAGGAAAAAAAGACCCAAACAGCTGCCTGTTTTAATTGTTGGCTCCTAGCCACCATTTCAGATACCCAAGTGTACCACTTCTTTATTTTATCACAAGAGTAGGACTCAATGTGACAGGTTAGATTTTACTAAAAGTTGAGACTCCTTTTAGTCTTGATTTAAGTGTGTGGCCGGATGATAAGGGCATTTGTTCACATTGTTTGTGGCTAGGCCATCTGACTATTTCATACTGTGTCCTAACTGACACATCATCACAGTTGGCAATCTTCAAAACACTGATGCATTTTTCTACATGCTGTTCCCAAATGTGCTGGACCAGCTGTTGAGAGCCAAGCCATCCAATCGCCTGGAAGACCTCTTCTTGGACCACAAATCACCTCACACATTCTCCCTCTTTGTTCTAATGAAGAATGGAAAATTTAAAGCAATCTACTGTGGTTTATTACTCGTGTTCTCTGTTAAGTATGGGCCATGGGAGTCACTGCAATTCACATGCAGAAGCCCTGGCATTCTAGGTTAGCATTCATGACAGGCAAGCTAATAAGTTTAATATTCTCAGATCTAAAAGGAATTCTCTAAATATTTGAATCTTGGAATTGTTGAGTGTCTCTGCTTGTGTGCACACGCATGTTCTATGTTGTTTTCCCAGTGAAAATTGCCCTGACACTGATCTCAATGTTAATGTATTCCTGCTTACATTTGACTTTGGAATATGTTACAGCTAATTATTACACGGGATGAAAGATCAGAGGCCCGAGTGAGGTGCTTGGGTTTATGAACAAAGGGAGCCCAATTCAGCATCTTGGCTCTGGGCCCAACAATTGTAATTGCATATCTTTAAACTGGTGGGATCTTCGCATTTTATTTGTTTGTTTGTTTGTTTTCATCCCTCATTTTTTGAAAGGGGGGTGGGGAAAAGGGTTAAGGGTTTGAAGGGGCTGAAATTTCCCCTTGAACATGATGTCAATATGTTGGCATGTCTCCTTTTATTAAGATGCCATCCAACTGATAACAAGTCCTGCTGTGTTTTACCAACATAAAAAATTAGACCGGAGACCGAAGAGCGGCAGGTGGCTTTTGGCACCAAGAAATAATCACACTTGATGTGGAAAGTAAAGTAAAAGGAGCCATCTGTTCACTGCAGGAGGACGTGAAAAATCACATTAACATATTGTCACTAACATCATGAAACACACAGTTAATAATAAATTTAGTTATCAAGGCGAGTCTCATTGGATACTTATACTGAAATTGCAGAATGTGGAAGATGCTCATTCTTGCCCACCCCCATCTCATTTATTTATGTGTATTTTAGAGAACAAAAAATCCAAGTTTGAAATGCTTCCTTGAGGGAGAGGGGGGTGCAAAAGAGACGCATTTCATTCTAAAGCTGTGCTATGGCCCATTGTTGTTGACTGAGTGACATGGCTTTCCATGTGAGTCTGCCCCATTGCTCTAGAACTCCTTATCTGGATGGAGACCCAGACAAATAAGTGCGTAAGTGACTTGATGGTACTCTGTACAGAAGATGTGGGAAATGCAGCCCCCTGTGACAGGTGCCTACCTAGTTGGCAGGGTGCTACTAGGGGAGGGTCGGTGTCTGTTGCCTGCCTTTGATGGACATTTAAATGTACCTTTAATACATAAAGTGTTCCTGCAGAGTGTTTTTCTGATGACTTTGCTACTAAAAGCCTTTGCATGATTTCTGAGAGATCACATGTGTTAAAGCAACATGATAGGAAGGACTCCTTCCACTTTTTCTTGTGCATGTGATGTCTACATATTCCAATTAAATAAACAAGCCACACATATTGGAGGTCAAAATGAGCTTGGGAAAAGACCCCACACTATTAACTGTTACTGAGTTGCAATTAGAGTTATATTTAAACACCTGTAGCAGAGGTTCTCAACCTTCCTCATGTGGTGCCCCTTTAAATACAATTCCTCATGTTGTGGTGACCCCAACCATAAAATTATTTCCTTGTTACATCATGACTGAAATTTTGCTACTGTTATGAATCATAATGTAAATATATATATATGCTGGATATCTGATATGCATCCCCTGTGAAAGGTTGTTTGACCCCAATGGGGTCATGACCCACATGTTGAGAAACACTGACCTGTAGTAACCCTGTGCTTTCTAACATCTAAGTCACTTCTACTATACCTGAAAATGTGACTAACCTACATTATTATTTTTAACATGAAGATCTAAGCCACAGGACATTATAAAGTTAAACTTGTCATATACTAGAAGATTCTGATTAGTTACATAACCAAAAATAGTTCCTTGTTCATGGATGCTGGTCTTTAGTCATTCATTTTTTTTTGAGTTCCTGAGAAGAACTATATAAAGATAACTTAACAATATTTGTGTTCACGGAAGGATTGGAATTGCAATCAGGACTTTAGTTTCAGCTTTTATTTTAACTAGCTTTAACATCTTTGGGGGGTCAAATTATTCCTCTGGTTATTTTTCTCCCAGGAGTAAAGTTAATGTAATCTTGAAGTGAACATCTTTTATTCAAAATGTAAAGATTTTAAGAGTGCTATCCAGTAACATTCAATCTTTAAGTTGGCAGAAGTGAAATGATGTTTAAGAATCAATTGGTTTGGTGTTTCTGTAATGAAACGGTATTATGCTGGGATGTAGTGTGTGAATTAGGTTGGCCACCTTTCATCCAGGCAGTGGGAGGCAGGTTACAATGACAGAGGCCTGCTGTTTTGGGGGTGGGCTGTTGGGGGAATTTTCTTCAGTCACATATGTCCATATGTCCCTGAAGGGGAAAGCTGAGGCCTGATCTTGATGCAGGTGTTTACTTTGTCCACTCTCTCTAGTCATCTTTGCTTCATTCTAGGTCCTTTGAAGTAGTGGAGAGAGATGTGATGGAGTGTTGACCACCGACCGAGTCAGCTGTCTCCTAAGGGACAGCTGTAAGCCTGCTTCTGTTCTCTAGCTCTCTTGGGCCATGTGATCACTTACTTCAATTACAGTCCTCCTCCTCTTTTCCTTTCCAAAGGAGCTTGAGTTCATTTTCCTTCCTCATAGTTTTTATCCTTAGCATGGTTCCTTAGCAATGGTGTAGTGCCCCACTGTGCTGTCTTCCTTCTTTCTCTAATAGTCATCCTTTGAAAAGTAATTGTTCAGTGTATGACATCTCTGTTGGGATATAAGCCCCCATGAAGGCTGCCTGTGTGGGCCACCTGTAAGTAATGACATGACAGGCAGAGAGAGAGAGAGAGAGAGAGAGAGAGAGAGAGAGAGAGAGAGAGAGAGAGAGAGAAGCCATTTAATAGATAGTCCACCCAACCTTAATTTTTTTAGCCAAGTTTAGATGAAAACAGAGTGGGTCTTTAACATCTTCAGCACTACACCTGTAAACTCTTGGGTGACAGTAGAGAACTGGTCCAGAGGTCATCATTCTTGGAGACATGGGTAGAAATGCTTTAGGGTGTCTGTCATGCAATTAGGATATAAATCAAAATCAAAATAGTTCATTGGTGTTCCAAAGCTCTTAGATTCATCTCTATAAGTTTCTGAAAAGCTTATTTACCAAAATGTGAATAACATACTTTATACAATTTTAGTTGCTTCTGAGACAGCAGGCCTGTTCGTAATGTAGAGTGTTTCAGAATATGTGGGATCCATTCTAGATATCAGTTATATTTAATGACACAGTTTTGTAAATTTCTTTGTATCCTTAGAAATTTTCTGAATTCATTACAGCAGTTAAGTCAAACCATGGATAAGCTACTCTTCAAACTGTCATTGCACCAAATTTCATCCAGTTCAGACAAACTATTGGGGTTTTAATAAGAAATGCCTACCATGGGCTGAGCTATTTGAACATTTGGTCTCCAGTTAGTGTGCTATTTGGAGAGATTTTAGAAGTTTTAGGATATGGAGTCTTGCTGGAGGAAGTATGTCACTGGGGACAGGCACTGTCTTTGTTAGGATTTTTACTGGTGTGAAGAAACACCATGACTATGGCAACTCTTACAAAGAAAAGCTTTTAATCGGGGTGGCTCACTTACAGTTCAGAGGTTCAGTCTGTTATCATGGCAGGGAGCATAGTTGTGTGCTGAAGAAGTGACTGAGAGTCCCATATCTTGCAGGCAACAGGAAATAGTCTGTCTCACAGGGAGTAGCTTGAGCATAGGACACCTCAAAGCCCATCCTGACAGTGACACACTTCCTCCAATAAGACCACAGCTCCTAATAGTACTATTTTCCTTCAAGCTACCACAGGCCTTGAGAGTTTATAGCCTTGCAACACTTCATTCTCTCTCTTTCCTGATGTGCCAAGGAAATGTAATTAGCCAGCTTCCTGCTGCCCACTGCCATGGTGTCTACATCTATAGACATAGATGTCCTGGAACTGGAATGCTAAAATAAACACTCTCCCTGAAGTTGTTTCTGATCATGATGCTTTACTATAGTAGCAGAAAAGAAACTGACACAACAATTAAGTTTAATTTCACAGAGAGGAGAATCTGCCATTTTGTTTTAATAATACCAAGCAAGGCATATATGTGTACACACACACACACACACACACACACACACACACACACACATACACACACACATATATACACACACACATATGTGTGTGTATGTGTATTTTCTTATCTTGCTATAATATTTATGATAAAATGAATTGACCAAATGATCCAGCAAAATTTGAAATGGTGAAATGAATTACCAGTGTCTGGTCAAATGTCAAACTACTATAAGCACTGCTGTATTGATAGAATAACATACATTTTATAAAAGTATAGATATTTAACTTATGAGATAATGAGTATATATATTTACTTAAAATTGTTATTAATAGTCAATAATCTCAATGCTATGACATACATTTTTGTCCTACTGTTTTGTAAATGGAATGTATGGAAAGAAGCAGCTACTAGATGGAAAGTCTGTGATAATCACCTAAAAATGTAAATAAAATTTGAAGTCATCAAAGTCAATGTTGCTAAAATATATTCTGTAGGAATTTACCAAATACTTGGACCTGTGTTGGAAATATTTTGCCATGTTGCATAAAAATTACCTCAGATCCTGCGAGGCAATTGTACTAACTGACAAGCATTTTAAGAATTGACATTCTCCCTCACCCAGTAGATATTTCATTTCCTGCATGCTGGACTTCTTTGCAGTTGTTGAAAACCAAGGCAGATGGGCACTCCAGTCAGCCTGAGGGGACAGGAATAACATACTTCAGGGCACTATGTGCTCTGAGATTCCCCCTTTTTATCAGATGGTCTAATAGACCCACGGAGCCCAGGAGTTCAGTGATACCCGAGTGGGTCTTGCAAGTGGTTTTCACTGAGGTGCCTGGTAAGCTGTGTGACAATCCTAGTTTCACAGAGAGCATTGAAAAGTGACCTTTTCGCTATGACAGTCAGGGTTTGACATAATGTTGCATTATTAGAGACAATGGGCTTACAGTACATAAACGATTCAGAGTTGTTGCTGGTAAAACAACCCCAGCCCCCACCTCTCCTGCTAGTTCTTCATCTTGCCAGTAATTCCAATTTCTTTCTCTGAACTTCTAAGGCATGCTGTCTCTTCATTAATCACCATTGACTCCCTTTTTAAGTATGTTTTTTTCTCATTAGAATGTAAGATACCTGAGAAGATGACTGGCTTGTACATCTTATAGTTCAGTCAATCTTTTTTTCTTCTTTCATCCAATGAGGAAATATTACTTGCCTTACAGTTTCTATTGCTGTGACAGAATACCATTGACCAAAATCAACTTGGAGAATAAAGTATTTATTTCAGTTTGCAGCTCCACAACACAGTCCTTCACTGAGGGCAGGAACCTGGAGGCAGGAGCTGATGCAGAAGCTATGGAGGAATGTTGCTTGCTAGATTTGCTCCTCAGGCTTACTAAGGCCTAATTTCTTTCTTTCTTTCTTTCTTTCTTTCTTTCTTTCTTTCTTTCTTTCTTTCTTTCTTTCTTTCTTTCTTTTTTTTTTTTTAGACTGGGTTTCTCTCTGTAGCTTTGGAAGCTGTCCTGGAACTTGCTTTGTAGACCAGGCTGGCCTCGAACTCACAGAGATCCACCTGCCTCTGCCTCCCGAGAGCTGGGATTACAAGCATGCACCACCACCGCCCTAATTTCTTACACATACCCACAGCTCAGGGGTGTGTTCTGACTAGTTTTATGTCAACTTCACACAAGCTAGAGCCATCAGAGAGTAGGAACCCTGGACTAAAAAAATGCTTCCATGAGATTAGATCTGTAGGCAAGCCTGTAGGGCATTTTCTTAATTAGTGATCAACATGGGAGGACCCAACACATTGTGGGCTGTGCCAACTCTGGCCTAGTAGCTCTGGGTTCTATAAGAAAGCAGATTGAGCAAGCCATGGGAAGCAAGCCAGTAGACAGCACCCCTCCACGGCCTCTGTATCAGCTCCTGCCTCCAGGTTCCTGCCCTGTGAGTTCCTGTCCAAATTTCCTTGATGATGAACAATGATGTGGAAGAGTAAGCCAAATAAACTCTGACTTTCCCAGCTTACTTTTGGTCACAGTGTTTCATCACAACAATAGTAACCCAACTAGGACTGGGGTGGCACCACCCAGAATGGGCTGGTTCCTTTCATATAAGTTATTAATTTAGAAAATGTAGTATGGACTTGCCTACAGGCCAGTCTTATGAAGACATTGTTTCAGCTGAGAGTCCTTCTTCCCAAATGACGCTAGCTTGTGTCAAGTTGACATAAAGCTAGCCAGAACACTAATGCCAATTAAATAAATAGCAATGAGGCTAACTTCTAAAATACAATTTTGAACTACACAGATAACAGTTCTTGTTCTTATAAGAGTCAAATAATATGTAAGCCACACAAAAACTGAGTAATAAAGGTAAACTAATAGCAGATTGTAACGTGTATTAAAATGGAACAAAGGCTAAGACTGATAATAACTGCACTGAGGGGAGTGATTTTCTCTTGCAATTTTCTTTTTCTCTCTTGTCCTGTCTTTCCCCTCTCCCATGCCAAATATTAAAAATCACTTCTTTTAGCTGGGTGTAAGTCCAAGTAACAAAGATTATGAAAGGCTCACCTCTAATATTCTTTTTCTTTCCACAACACCTCTTCAAGTTGTATATAAGTTGTCTTAGAGTTTTTATTGCTGTGATAAAACACCATGACTAAAAGCAACCTGGGGACAAAAAAAATATTTCATCTTACAACTTTCAGGTCATACTCCATCACAGAGGGAAGTCAAGACAGGAACCTAAGGCAGGAACCTGGGGGCAGAAATTGAAGTAGAAGTCAGGGAAGAGAATTAGTTAGGGTTTCTATTGCAATGAAGAAACACCATGAACTAGAACACATGTTTATGCAAGAACCTAGGAATTACATCCTGGAGAAGACTTGTACAAGTTCCAAAGGAAAGAGAATACTATAAAGTGAAAGCCAAATTGACCATTAACTAAATGAAGGCAACTATATATATTTATGGTTATTGATTGTTACATGAGTTTATTCACAACTGGCCAAAGAAGACATGTTACTTTGTCTTTGAAATGACTTTAAACATACAATTTTTCCTGTTTGTTACATTGAAGATCCATTTCCTGTCCTACCCTATAATATGTATATTCTAAAGCCTTAAACCTTTGCTTGAATTATACTTGAAGTTTCCCCAGTTCTCCTTTATACCTGTTTCTTACTCCCCATTACATTCCATCTGTACTGGTCTGGAGGCAGTACTGATTTTCTTATCTAAATCAACAACTGTTGATAGACACATTTTGAACATGGTGGTTGAGTGGTCACATTTCACTTTTTAATACTGTAGCTTGTGCAGTTTTAAAAGTCAACTAGTATATCCAGTAAATAGTTGTTATAAGAGTTTACAAATTAACATTATTCACAGCCAAAAATTTCATTTTGTTTTATTTGAGACCATTTTTTAATTTAGTCTTTGACAATTCAGTGCTTGTATATAAGGTATTTCAATGATGTCCAATCCAAATCTCTCCTCCTACTTCCCCACAATCCCCACAATCCTCCCCCCTCATCTTCACCTCTTCAGTTTTGATGTTTATAAAGCACTGATTTTAGTTAGCACTGCCGACATGCACATGGATGTGGGACCATCCATTGGTACACAGTCATTCTACAAGTGGACAGAGTCCAAAGAATGATGACTCCTTCTCCCTCAGAAACCATTGATTGCACAGCTCCTCAGCTGCTGGTGAAGCCTCACGCGCCCCTCCCCATCATGCTGGAATGTTGACTGGATTGATCTTATGTAGGCCTTACACAGGTAACCATAGCAGCTGTGAGTTCACCAGTAAGGGAAATGACTGTCACATCTCGAAGACTGCACTTCACACCACTCCTCTTCATCTTCTGGCTCTTACATTCTTTCTAGCTTTCCTCCATGCTCCCTGGGCCTTGGGGTGGGGGTTAATATAAATATCCCATTTAGGGATGAGAACTCAGAATCACTTCCTCTCAGCACGTTGACTAGTTATGAGTCTTTAAACTGACTACTGCCCACTGCAAACAAAAGCTTCTCCAACCAAGGTCGAGAATGGCAATTATCTATGGTCATAAACGTAAGTATGTATTATGAAGGCAGTTAATAACGTGTCAGTTTAGCAAAACAACAGTAGTAAGTTCCCCCTAGGGCCTATGGCCTCCCAAATTACAGGCTTTTGATCAGGTTTACAGGACTAGGCATGAACTCCTTTGGATCAGGCCTCAAATCAAATGAAAAAGCAGATACTTATTTCCATAGCAGTCATGCTACATTGCTCCAGTAGATATGGCTTGCCTGGTACATCAGTCACAGTCACAATTTCTAATGTGATTACCCCTCCTACAAATTTTCTATCATCCTTTGCTATTCTGGATAATAAAATTTAGACTACAGGGGATTTTCTATCTATGTGCCTATCTATCTATCTGTCTGTCTGTCTGTATAATCTGTCTGTCCTCTATCTATCTAATCTAATCTATCTATCTATCTATCTATCTATCTATCTATCCATCTATCCATCCATCCATCCATCCATCCATCCATCCATCCATTCATCCATGCATGCAATCTCTGTGAGTTTGTGTGTATGTGTGTTTGTGTGAGTATGCACATGTACTTACATAGGTGTATGCATATGTGGAAGGCAAAGGTCAGTGCCGGGTGTCCTCTAATTTTTTTCTACCTTCTCTTTTTGAGAGAAGGTCTCTCTCTGAACCTGGATGTCTTAGTCACTCTTCTATGGCTGTGAAGAGAACCATGATTAAGGCAACTCTTATGAAAGACAGCTTTTAACTGGGGGCTTGCTTAGCTTCAGAGGGTTAGACCATTATTATCATAGTGGGAAACATTGCAGCATATAGGTAGGCACTGGAGCAGAAGCTGAGAGCTACATTCTGATCTGTAGGAAGAGAGAGAGAGACAGAGAGAGAGAGAGAGAGAGAGAGAGAGAGACAGAGACAGAGAGAGTGACAGAGACAGAAACAGAGAGAGACGGCCTGGCATAGACTTTTTGAAACCTCAAAGCCCAGTGGCACATTTCCTCCAACAAGGCCACACCTACTAATCTTTCTAACCTTTTCAAAGAGTTCCCCTCCCTGGTGACCAAGCATTCAAATACAACAGCCTATGAGGACCATTCTCATTCAGACACCACACTGCAGATTGCTGTTTCCTGGAGACTCCCCTGTCAGTCTGTCTACCTGTCTCCATCTGCACTGCTCCCCAAGCTCTAATACTCCAGATGTGTGCTGCTATGGCCAGCTTTTACCTGGGTGCTGAGGATCTAAACTCTGGTGCTCATGGTTTTGCCATAAATACTTTACCAACCAAGCTACCTCCTCAGCCCTATTTCCTGTGTCTATTTTCTGTAATTCAGAACCTGTCCTGCTTTCTGTTGCTATGATAAAACATTCTTCCCAAAAGCAAGCCGGGAGGAAAGGGTTTACTTGGCTTCCACTTCCACATCATCACTGAAGGAAGTCAGGACAGGAACTCAAGCAGGGCAGGAACCTGGAGGCAGGGGCTGATGCAGAGGCCATGGAGGGGTGCTGCTTACTGGCTTGGTCAGCCTGCTTTCTTACAGAACCCAGGACCACCAGCCCAGGAATGATACCAGCAAAATGAGGTGGGCCCTCATCCATCAATCACTAATTAACAAAATGCCTTACAGCTGCCTCTTGTGAACCCGTTTTCTCAACTGAGGGCCCCTCCTTTCAGACGACTCTAGCTTGTGTCCAGTTAACCTAAAACTGCCCCGGATAATGCATGAGAAAAATCAGAGCTGTAGTGTTCTGGATCTGAAGGGCTCATATGCTGCAGGCTTGGCCCACAATGCTTCGAAGTTTGGAGACGGGGATTTTAGAAAATGACTTGACCATGAAGGCTCCGATCTCAATGATAAGTTAAGCAAGTTAAATCATTGGTATGTTTGCAATTTGTGCGCTGTAGGAAGATGATGAAAACTTAGTAGGTACGATCTAGTTGAAGGACATTATGTCTTGTCTCTGGACCCTGTCTCTCTATTTATCTCTGTTGTACTCTCTCTGCCATTGTGTTTACTGGCTACCATTAAGTGAGCAACATTCCTCTCCAGCCTTTTGGCCAAGATGTTCTACTAGACCACAAATCCCCCAACAATGAAGCATGCTAATCATGGAGGGACATTTCAGAAACCAGGAGCCCAAGACAAGTTTTTCCTCCTCTAATTTTATCACGGTGGTGCTTGATTTTGTAGTTTATTAATAGTGTGTAGTGATATTCTGCAATAAATTTTAAAACAAAAATTATTTATTTAGTTAAAGATGGTTGTAACAATTCTGATAGAAAGTTTTGTTTCAATACTAAGAAAAAATTTAGCATGGGGACTAAAGAGATGGCTCAGTGTTTAAGAATACTGCTCTCCAAGAGGACCCAGGTTTGATTCCCAGCACCCATGTGTAACTCAAGTTTAGGAATTTGGTACCTCTGACCTCTGTGGGCAACTGTACTTACTTACACATGCCCCCCCCCAGACACACATGCATACACATAACTAAAAGTGATAACAGACAAATCTTTGAGAATTTTGGAGAGGGGTAACTCGGAGACCGACTTCTACCTTTTCCTGGTGACTTAACAGAAAGTGATGTGCGTATTTTCAGAACATCTGGTAAGAATGGGGAATGGTTTTCTTTTCCATATGTTTTAATTGGCAGTTTCATGAAGCTGGAAAATAACTATTTTAACTTTAAATTGTCTTTTCAGAGAAGCAATTTTATTCCTATTTACTCTAAATGCTTAGGTCAGTCTCCTGGCTTCAAAATAAAATGTCCTTATATGAGCTTGATAGAAAAAATTTCCCAAATTACGTATCATTTTTGTAAAACACAACCTCAGATGTCTTCCTTTCTTACAAAATCTACCTATTGTCAACCCCACCCCCCAATGATTTCTGTTGCTGACATATGATCCGTGACAGTTGTCGTTAGTGAGGTTTGTAGTGTTCTCCTAAGCTAGCGGTCCCTCCTTGTTTCTCTTTTTCTCCCACCTGGCTTGAATCTGATCGTTTAGTGTGCTTCACAGGCTGCATCAGTCTGTCTGCCGTTGTTGTACAAACAGAGGCAATATTAAATATTTGAAATGTGGGGTTTAATGGATAGAATTAGTGGCGTGTGATAGTTAAGCTGAGAAGCGGAGAACTGTGAAGTGGTGCCATCATTAGTAACCTAAGTGGTTATCATCCATGGTTTGAAGGCACTAAGTGTGCCTTTGGCATAGTTCCAAAGTTGGTGCCGACCGCACCGTATTGCACTGAGTTGAATGCTTTTTGGCAGTGCTGGTTTAGGGACTAGAGCGCATATGAGTAAAGCCCCAGACGGGACACACTTGCTTTCAAAGCGGAGCAGGATGGGGGCGCAGGTTGGTAACAGCCCTGCTCTTATAAATGAGTCCAGTCAGAAAACATAATGACCATGCTGATTAAGTTTCACAGAGGCGCTTGAGTGCAGACCATGCAGAAAGAAAATGGTAAGGTGACCACCAAGGAAAGCACCCTGAAGCCCTGGGCTGGGGGAGCCCAGGGAAAAGATAGAGAGTGCTGGAAATGAGAGGAAAGATGTGGCGAAGCAGGATCCAGTACTCTAGAGAGGAGTGATGCAGGGCTACAGCCTCAACTTCAGGAGCTGCATCCGGGATGGGAGAAAGTCCTAGCCAGTGGGTGCTGGTCTCCGTGCAGGTGTACTGAGACTTTCTGGAAGCACAGTCAAATCCTAGAACTTAGAAGCAATTTCTGTTGTGTAGATACAGAACATCACCATGAAAACAGGGGTACCAATGAAAGCAAAGATTCTTTATGTACAGACACTTGGTAAGGACGAATGTAGCTTGTAGAGGAATGGATTTATCACGGCAGAGCAGCATAGTAAGGGGTGGTGTGAGTCTGAGGAATTATAGGTGACTACTGCTACCCACATTTTACACTCTCTGTCTCCCACTGACTAAACCTACTCAGAGCCAGAGTTCAATTACCATGGGAGGAGCAGGAAGTAGCCTGAGAAAAACAGGTGGATCACTAGCTCATCAATACTTTTTATTCTTTTATGATTGCCTTGGATTTTTTTTTTTACTGCTGTGATGGAACACCATGATCAAAAGTTAGTTTGGGAGGAAAGGGTTTTTCCCTTTTGATTATAGTCCATCACAGAGGGTAGTAAAGGCAGGAACTCAAGCAGGGAAGGAACCTGGAGGCAGGAGCTGATGCAGAGGCCATGGAGGAGTGTTGCTTACTGGCTTGCTCCTCATGGCTTGTTTACCTTGCTTACTCATAGAACCCAGGACCATTAGCTCAGGGGTATACCCACCCATAATCGGCTAGTCCCTCCTTTATCAATCAATAATTTAAAAAATGCTCTATAGGCTTGCCTGTCTATAGCCCAATCTTACTGAGGTATTTTCTTACTTGGAGTTTCCTCCTCTTAGATGACTCTAGTTTGTGACAAGATGGCATAAAACTAGCCAGCACAATGATATTTTCTACTGCTTGGATAATTAAAGTCCTACTCATATGTATAGATTAGTATACACATATTAAAATGCAGTCCAACTTCTAAGCAATTACCCAGATGTTGGCAAACTATGTGTAACCGAGCTCATTTTTAACATATTTGTAATGGTTGAAAAAATTCAAAAGAAGACTCTATATACTATGATACAGAAAAATGTATCTATTAAATTATATTTTCCAGTGTCCATAAACAAAGCTTTGATGGAGCATTGTCATGTTTAATAATGACATTTTGTCTCTAATTGTTTCTGCATTACAACAGTGGAGTCGACCAGCTGTCAAAGAGACCTCAGGACAACCCGGCCTCCAAGAATTACTGTCTGGCTCATTACAGAAAAGGTATTCCCAGGAGGCTCAGCTCTGGTGGTAGAAATGCTGCCATGTTGGTTAATGTGTCACAGGGCCACCTTCTCCTTTCACTTGGGTTTGCTCTGTTCCCATTTTCTGTTCCCTTAACATCTACTGCCGAAGTCACCAGCTCCCTCTTGTGTCAGCATCCTCACTGCACCCCAAACTAGAGAAGATGCTTCACCATTCCACCGAGACTATTTTCGGGGTCTACAATCTCACCCATGTCTTCACAATTATCTGGTCTCCTCTATTCAGTGTGCAGTCCCTTTTCTAAAGACATTATAAATGTATCCGTAATTATGAAATCTGGCCACCGAGACTCAGACTACCTCCCAGTATTTACGAACACTGTAACCATTAGCAGTTTCCCTTAACTTTTACTAAGCTCAGTGTTCACCTTTGTAAGAGTAATTGTTCATGAGACTGTTGTAAACATTGAGTACAAGCACACATGCAAGAACATAGCACAGTACTTGAAGTGTGTCTAATCCAGCTTAGCTGTTTCAAAAATATAATGAGCTGGGCAGTGGTGGCACACACCTTTAATCCCAGCACTTGGAAGGCAGAGGCAGGTGAATGTCTGTGAGTTCGAGGCCAGGCTGGTCTACAGAGTGAGATCCAGGACAGGCACCAACAGTACACAGAGAAACCCTGTCTCAAAAAACCAAAAGAATATTTATACACATAATGAAATTTTAACAACCATAATTCTAGCTTCCAAAAGCTAAGGCCCTTTTCAGTCTAAGATAAGAAATCAGTAGTCTCCATGACCTTGTGTCACTCCTTGGAGACTCTCTTTCTTATTCTACTTTCCGTCCCTTCCCCATTTGCCTGTTCTCAGCATCTCACCTCTCACGGTTTTACTCTTTTAATTGTTCCCTCTTTAAAGCATTCCGTTTGCATCTCACCTTTAATTAATCTTCTGAAAATTCTCTCCCAAAGGTCATCAGTGGTGTCTCAATTCCCTCATTCAGCCATGTTTACTGGTGTTTGTGTTCTCTAATCTCTCTATGGTATTCAGAGTTCATCACTGGTCCTTGAACTTCCCAGCCCTGAACTATAAAAACACTACCTCCTCCTGGTTTCTCAGCTTCCTGTCTCCTTCAAAGGAGTTCCTTCGTCTGTTCCTGTTTTAAGTCCAGTCACACTACACATATCCCACCATGTGTCATATGGTGGTTTTCTTCAGTTCCAAGGTTTTAAATGCCCATAAATCTGATATTACTGTGGGGTGTCCTTCTGTTTGCTGCAAATATGTGTTGCTTTTATTGGTTGATGAATAAAGCTGCTTTGGCCTATGGCAAAACAGAGTATAGCTAGGTGGGAAAGCCAAACTGAAACAGGGAGAAAGAAGGGTGGAGTCCAGCATACACCATCCAGTCACTTCAGGAGTAAGATGCCAGCAGACCGGTATTGGCGATAGGCCAAGCATTTACAAGTAATATTACGCTTCTGAGTGATTATTTACAAGTGGCCATGGGACAGGGCAGGACAAAACAGCCTCCGTTTACAAATTACAACCTATCCACAGGCCAAAATTATGCAGCAATATGGGCATAACTGCCATTTAAAAATCAATATATCCAAACATGCTCATCATTTTATCAGCCTGCTTCCTCCTCATTAGCTTTTGATGAAATCATGGACTTATAAACCAACCAACCAGAATGCTGTGAGTCATTCTTGATTCTCCTTTTTCCTATACTTCAAACTCAATGAATCTCCAACTCTGGTGAATTCCCATTCTAAGATGCCACATTTTCTGGCACATGGGCCCCTTCACTAAACCTTTTCTATGCTCTGGTTTACCATTCACCACCCCCAAGGCTCTAAGTGAGGTCCTCTCTGCTTGCAGTTGACTCCTTCTTAACCCTGGACCATAGCAGAAAGCCTGTGTGGAGTTCAATTTTGCATCCCTCCTGCTTAGACCTCTCCCAGACTCCTCCTTCATCAATTACCCATGAAACTAAGCTTTTTTGAATGCCATATAACACTCTATATGTGGGGCTTTCTTCTTTTCTAGTTAGCACTACACCCTGCTATTCTGTGGGCATATTTCATCTCTTCACATCACTGTGTTCACGTTGTCCTCTCTGAGTTCTGTAGGTGTTGTTTTCCCAGCCGACAGCATCTGTCCTCTACCTTTTCTCTAGTTAGCCAAGGGCATCAGCCTTGGTCATCATTCCATTACTGTGCAGAGGTATCATGACCACAGCAACTCTTATAAAGGAAAGAATTTAATGGGGGCTGGGCTTGCTTACTACCTCTGAGACTTACTCCATTAATCATGGCAGGGAGCATGGTGGTGGGCAGGCAAGGTGCTTGAGAAGGAGCTAAGAGCTACATCTTGATCCATAGGCCAAGAGAGATACTGTGTCTAGATTGGGCTTTTAAAACCAAAAGCCTGCCTCCAAGGACAAATTTCCTTGCAAGGTCACATCTCATAATCCTCCCTATCTTTCTCTACTAATGGTAGTTCCTGATGACTTAGCATTCAAACGTATGAGCCTATGGGCCCCTGTGGGGCCGTTCTTTTACAAACCACTGTGCTCTTTTCTAACAGGTCTTCTTCCCCTGTCTAAGCTTCCAGTTTCTCTTTTTATTTTTCTATTTTGACCATTGTGATTTTGATTGTGCTGTAATTATGTAGCATAGTATATGAATAAGAGTTGGCATTTATCTTTTTATTAATCATGGAAAGAATTATCCAATCATTTGTTTAAGATCTAATTGCTATTTTACAAACCAGAGAAATGATCTCCGAAAGTATAGTCTTCTAGGTGCTATTTAAGTCTTTTTAAAATTATTATTATTGAAAATAGATTCTTCTCTCATACAATATATCCCAATCACTGTTTCCCCTGCCTCTATTCCTCCCAGCTCCCCCTCCCCACCTCCCTTCTCCCCCAGATCCATTGTCTCTCCATTTCCTCTTCAGAAAAGAGCAGGCCTCCAAGAGACGACAGCCAAACAGGACAAAACAGGATACAATAAAACAAGCTTAAAAACCCTCATATCAAGGGTGTACAAGGCACCCAGTAGGGGAATAGAGTCCCAAGAACAGACAAAAGAGTCAGAGATACACCTATTCCCACTGTTAGGAATCCCACAAACTCACTAAACTAACAACCATAACATATAGACACAGGATCTGGTGCAGACCCACCAAGGCTGAAGAGCTAAGTGTCAGTCAGTGTTTACAAGGACAAGTCAGTCATGGATTTTCCCTTGAAAGGCATGTGGTCAAGTATGATGCACTGGCAAAGAATTCTCTAGATTACAAGCTGGTTCATGATACAAATTAAGTGTATGAGAGCAGTGAACATTAGGAATTAAAAGAGTCTGTGGTCCATGATGTCTCCAGAAACCATGTGGAAGTCTATGATCTGTGTCCCCTGCTGGCTGAAAAGGGCAAGAAAACCACTTTTACATTCTATCGACACAGTCGAGAAAGAAGGACATAGAAGGCTTCTGTGACACACTTACCCCTCTAGATCCCCCAAAATGTAACAGTATAGTCAGAAAACTGTCAAGGAGAACTCTTAAAAATTGTGACAAGGATGCTGAAGTGTAGATCTCCACAATTGATGGCTTAGAGTAGGGATGCAGGTCAGAAAGGACTTAGTTTTCTTTAAGGGGTTGGCCACTGGGAGTTTGACCATGCTCCAGTGAGGATATGGGCAACACAAATTAGACTTGTTTTCTTCCTCTTCCTCTTCTCCTTCTCTTCTCCTCCTCCTCCCTCTTTCTCTTCTCCTTCTTTTAAAGGGAGGTTACAAGAGTTGGGGGATGGACATGGGGGGACTGGAAAGTGAATGTGATCAGAGTGCATGATATGAAATTCCCAAATAATCAATAAAAATATTATCTTGCAGGCTGGAGAGATGGCTTAGAGGTTAAGAATACTGGCTGTTCTCCCAGAGGTCCTGAGTTCAATTCTCAGCACCCACATGGTGGCTCACAACCATTTGTAATGAGATCTGGTTCCCTTTTCTGGCCTGCAGGGATACATGCAAACAGAACACTGTATACATAATAAATAAATCAATCTTAAAAAAGTATTAACTTGGAAAAAAGAATTGAATGAGTTCATGTGACATACGAATTATTCTCATACTGGTTTGCCAGATATTCAAAGCACTAACTGAAATATTTTGACATCCTGTTCAATTCAAGAGCTATGATTTCTAATCATGTTACAAGTGAACTTTAGTGCAAATATGGCTCATGTTCTACATCCCCAGCTCCTGCATCCCACAGTTGTACTTCTGATTAGATTTTTTTTTTTGGCCTCCAACCCCACAGCACCTTGCATAGCATTTGGTTACAATGCTTTAAAAAGGCATTTTATTTTTTAATTTTCCTTCAGAAGTATAAAAATAATGAAACAAAATGCATGCCAGTTTTAACAAAGAGGCAAGAAAGGGACAGAATGAGAAAGCATGGATGAATGGCAGCAGAAATACTGCCTAATTGAATAAAGAAAATTGGCAATCATAATACAGTTCTATGAAGTATAGAAAAGAAGCATGAAAGAGGAATTCTAGACCCAGATTTGTGAAGTAGTTTTCTAAGTTCACATATCTAATAGTTTCAGGACCTCATACATTCACAAAGCAGAAAGGAAAACACGCAAAGACATTTACTATCATCTTCAACAATACCTCTTACACAATGTATCAAGGAAGTTTACAACAGTGTTTAAAACAATTTTCTGTTTGTTACCCTCAAATATAAATTAGTAAGAGAAACATCAATGGTCTTAATTCTATCTGGTAGTGTTCCTTAGATTGATATTGCGTGACTTACCTTGTGAACACAGCCTTGTCCACTCCTGGGCCCAACTCTGCTCAGTCCATCTTTGTAACAGGGGAGAAGGGGCTTTGTATCAGCTTATAATTCTAGTTATAAGCCATCATTGTGGGCAAGTCAAGGAGGGAACTTCAAATAGCTAGACACATCACATTCCCAGCTAGGGCATAGAGAAATTAGTGCATGTACACTCAATGCTTGCCAGCTTGCTTGTATTGAGCAAATCTATTTCTTCATTCTCTAACATTTTTTAGGAATCTCTGCCTCAGTGAACCTAGATCATACTGCTGTGTATCTTGAGCAACTATGTCTGAATGACAGGACACTGAACTTAGATCTGGGCCCCAAATCCTCACAGGCGACTCAAGGCACCTCATATCTTGGATAGGAAGGGTGAATAGTAACAGAAGGCCTGTGGTTCAGAAATAAATATTCCCCCATTCCTCCATGCTCTTCAGGAAAATCTGAGACACTTATGAATTTCAGATTGGAGCTCAGCATTCCAGGTTGTTCTAACATGTATTTGGCATCCAGAATGGTTTCAAGGCAACTGGCTCAGAAGTTTACTCTCACGGACTACTCCATAATCCTAAAATTTTCTTTATGTCCCCATAAGATACAGTGCCCCCCTCCAGCAGGAAGTAGTAAGAGAAACTACGCCCAAATTCCTAGCTGACTTTAGAGATGGAATTGGCTCACTCCTTCTCTAAACCCAAACACATTGTTTAAAAAAAAGGTTAGGTAGCTTCTTGTGTCCCAAATCAGAAGAGCCCTCTGGTATGGGACAGAGAAAAACCACTATTTTATTTAAAACAGGTTGATTATAAATGCAATCTCTTTCTAAAGAAGAAAAGGGGATATGATATAGATATAACAGGATAAAAGAGTAGATTAAGGAACTTACTTCTAAAGAGCAACAACTTGTTTAAAATGTTTTACATTGGTATAGATTTTAGTCTATTGATACAAACTTAAAGTTAATTTTGTTATACTGTGTGCATATTTCTACTCTTGTTTAAGGTATTATGTTTGTACATAATTTAAAATTGTAATGAATAATTAAAAATAGATTAATAATTGGTCATCTATGTTAATCATACTCGTAGCCATGTTAGTTAAGTCTTCCAGGTATATACAGAGATATTTCAAATAGACAGGTAATCTTCAAACACTTCAAAGGTCTACAGAATATGGCATTTAAAATATTTTTAAAATTTAGACTTTCTAGACAGTGAGACATGTCTGCTTCTGGCAGCACCAATTTACTTCAGAGAGGAGGATGGGCACTGAAGACACTTCATATAGAGTTTATCTTCACCTTGGCAAAAATAGCCATTTGGACAAGAAACTGTTCTTGCCTGGACTGCTTGATCGACTGGACGTGCAGGACCCATAGAAAGATGACCACTGAACTTTGCTTGGCAAAATGGTCCTTCAGATTCCTGCTTCTCAGAGGAAACTGCCAGACATTCTACAGGACACTGAGAGAAGTGACCAAGAGACTCTAGCCCTGTGGACTAAAGACGAATGCCCAAACTTTACAAAGAAATATTAGGTGACTATCCAGGCTGCCAGCTGTCTCTGTCTACCTTTCAAGACTCCGGAAAGTTGCTTGCATCCTTTTCCTGGTTCTCAGGTAATATTATATCCTTCTGAGGTCTTTGATGTGGTTGAAGATTAGATAGTTATAATTTCCTCAATTATGATAAAAGATAAGTTAGATATAAAACCTTAGACTCACAAATATAAGATAGATAAGGTATCTTCTTTAATATTGTAACTGTAATTCTTGCTTGATAATTGTTTTATTATATGTAATTTTACTACGTAAAAGTTAAAACCTCCCTTTAAAGAAAAAAGAAAAAGGGAAATGCTGTGGATATCACTCTGTGTAAATAAAATGCTGATTGGCCAGTAGCCAGGCAAAAAGTATAAGTGGGAGAAGCAGAGAAGAAAATTCTGGGAATAGGAAGGGGAGGCAGAGAGATTGCAAGCTGGTGCCATGAGAAACGAGATGTAAGGTACTGGTAAGACATGAGCCATGTGACAAAGTATAGATTAATAAAAATGGGCTAAATATAAGAGTAAGAGCTAGACAATGGTAGGCCTGAGCTAATGGCCAAGCAGTTTAAATAATATAAATGTCTGTGTATTTATTTTATAAGTGGGCTGTCTAACAGGGCTTGGTGGGGGCTGGAGAGAAGGTCTCCAACTACAGTGTGGTGGTATTGTGTTACCCAAAATATTGTGCACCCTAATAAACTTATCTGGGGTCAGAGAACAGAACAGCCACTAGATACAGAGGCTAGAAAATGGTGGCACACACACCTTTAATTCTAGCCTTCTGGAGGCAGAGATCCATCCAGATCTCTGTGAGTTCAAGAACACACTGGAAATAGTCAGGCATGGTCACTCACACCTTTCATCCCAGGGAGTGAGTCTTTAATTCCAGGGAGTGATGGCAGAAAGCAGAAAGATATATAAGGCATGAAGACCAGAAACTAGCAGCATTTGGCTGGTTAAGCTTTTAGGCTTCTAGCAGCAGTTCAGCTGATACACATTCAAATATGAGGACTCAGAGGCTTCCAGTCTGAGGAAACAGGATCAGCTGAGGAATTGGCAAGGTGAGGTTTCTGTGGCTTGTTCTGCTTCTCTGATCTTCCAGCATTCACCCCAATAACTAGCTCCAGGTTTGTTTTTATTAGTAAGTACCTTTAAGATTCCTGCTACAGCTGGGTAACCATAAGCAGCCACCATTGGCCTTGATCCCACCAAGAGGAAGGGGTGGAGCTACTTCCCCAAGGTGGAGCTCAGTCAGCCCTTCAGTGGCCCCCAGGTCCTGTCAAAGTGTCACCACCCAAGAGGACCCTGGGGCCTCAGCCAAGAGCACCACAGCCAAGAGTGGAGAGGAGGTGGTCCACCAAGTGTGGGTACATTTCTTACTCCCAGGCCTAGTAAATCTCAGTTAGCAACAAGGTTTTTCTCCATTGGTAGAAATGCTCTCCTTGCCCTTAAGAAAGATATGTTGATTCATTGATAAGCTTGCAAAGACTAGTGTAATTGGTTGCTGGTCCCTTCTAGGATCCAGTTTCACAGAGCCTGCCCTTTTGTGAGGAAATGGATCTGTGGTGTAAAACACTGAATAAACCAAAAGTGAGATGGGAATATGGGTTCCTCAGACATGCATTCCATCCCTCAGTCCTTCTCCCATTTCTTTCCAAGCGGTCAGATCCACTCTCTCTTCCTTTGGAAACCAAAGGCACGTCTCCCAAACAGTCTAGAAAACTATGAAGCTGCAATGTTTCCACCCACCTCCAAGACTCCTCAAAATGTCACCGGTACTAATATGTAATCTGCCTTTCTCTAGATTCTACTTGTCCCGTGTTTTACAACCAATGTTAAAATCGAACACCCTCTTCCTTTATATATATAATTTATTTTTTTGGGTTTTTCAAGACAGGGTTTCTCTGTGTAGCTTTGGAGCCTGTCCAGGATCTCACTCTGTAGCCCAGGCTGGCCTCGAACTCACAGAGATCCTCCTGGCTCTGCCTCCCGAGTGCTGGGATTAAAGGCGTGCGCCACCACCGCCGCCCGGCTTCCTACTCTTTATTTTTATCTTTACCTTTATTTGCACATCTCTCTCAGGAACATCCCCTCATTTGATCATGAGAGTTCTAGTAGTCAGGATGCCATTTTCTGTGTTCAGAATATCTTGTTCTTGAGAACTTGAGAGGGGGATGATGTAGGCATAAAGAAAGGACAGACACAGAAATACACGCACAAAAAAAAATGGGATTGGGTAGGTCATGTTTTCTCAGGTGCAGCAGCATCAACTACCAGCAACAACCTGTATCCTCAGCACATTTATTAGGGAGCATGGGAGAAGGCAGGCAGGTATTGTGCTATAGCAGTAGTTAGGAGCTTAAAACTTAACCCACAAACAAGAGACAGAGAAAGCTAGCTGAGAATGGCATGGGCTTTACAAACTCAAAGCCCACCCCCAGTAGTACACCACCTCCAACAAGCCCACATCTCTCTATCCCTCTGAAAGAATTCTATCAATGGGAGACCAAGTATTCAGACACCTGAGCCTATGGGAGACATTCTCATTCAAATCACCACACCCATTTAATGTCTACTTGTGGTTGAGGATAAAGGATTAACCACTTCTGCTCATATTGAGAAAATGTTCAGGTCTTTTACAATACGCAGGTTTCCTATGGAATTGGCTGAAAGCTTTGTTGGGCTTGGTTTGTACCTTACCTCGTTCTGCTTGGTCATAACCCTTTCTCCTCTTCAGCCAAGTTGAATATGGTAAAAACACTATATATCAAATAACGTCTCACTATCTGATTTTAGAGAGTTCTGTCTGCAATATCTATCCCAAAAAGAGCTCAACAGGTATTTCTTGAAAATATATGTTAGGCACTTAACCAGAGTGATAAGCAGCATGATAGTGCTTAAGATGAGCCCGGTACCATTGGTACCAGAATCATACGATGTGTATGATTTCCACCAACTTTTTCAGGCAAGTGCTATCTATGGTTGAGGCCCATTTTGCACATTAGAAAGCTATGGTACAGAGATGTTATGCCATTTGTTCAGGATCATACAAGGGGTAAATTATGAATCTCGTATCACTACCTAGGACATTCAAGTCCCAAGACCATGTTTTTAATCACTAGTCTAAAGTACCTGTCTGAAGATGTTTAATCAAATGTTCACAGCATGAGTAAGAATACATTCCTATGATATGAGTGGTTAGTTGATGCTTTTGATTAACTAATACTTTGGGTTATCTAAAAATATGTTATTAGCTTTAAATAAACTTTTTCCTTAGAGAATAATTTTGAACAAAAGTTTGTTACTTACAATTAAAACATTGTTTTTCCTCCTGTATTAGTGAGAACATTTATGATTACTTTCTTTTTCCCATCTCATCTTGCTTGTGACAGTAGCCAACCCTTTATATAAAACCTCTTGCTTCTGAAATTTTTTGAAAGAGACCCTGTGATAACCTATAACCCAGCATTTTTACTGGGATACCTTTCCTCTGTGGTTCTTGCCTCTTCTAGATCTAAAGATTGACACTGTCCTACATTTAAAAGTTATAGGAAGGTGGCACATTGGTCAGCCCCAATCAGTTCTGTGGTAGATTTTGTTCTTGCTCTCCCAGTATGAGTGGCTTTCTTGGGTCTCATTTGGTGACCTACCTGTTTTGAATCCCATTTCTCCAGTCTCTTAGCTCCTGTCTAATCTTCGGTTCTTAGAGGACTGAATAAGCTAGCCAGTATCTGGACAACATTTACGTTTCTACCCAACTGCAGTTGTCTGCTCTGGTGGTCACCTCTAGAGAGCTTGTGACTGAATCACCATCAGCTGTGTACTCTGTTCTGTGCATATTCTGTCTAGTCGTTAGGGATTGTCATTCAATCTACTGAATCAAATTCCATTTGGTGGTCTGTAAACCCCTGCTCTGGCTCCCTTCTCCCTTTGTATTTTCATCTTTGGCATCAGAACAAGGGATTGCAGAATTGCTTTTTTTTTTAATACCCACTTATTAACTGATTCTAGTTCTTCTGAAAGTTAATTCTGGCCTTGTTTTATCTGTCTCAACTTCTCATGGTTTCGGTCATGGTCATGATTACATGAATTGTATAGTTAACAAAAAAAGTAAAATGCATACTTGTGTATCTATTCAAGTTAAATGCTAAGTGTAAAAAGTTGCTTTTTTGGATAATGGCTGATGTTTAATTCTGCATTATTTAATTATCCCACTGTCACCAGAGACCAGAACATGGAAATAATTTTACCTCATTTTTGTTTTCAAATCTTAGTAGTAAGTCGTTTATTAGAAGAACCTGACAAGTTTATTGAGTGGCCACAATATATGGACTCTGCTATAGGTTCAAGGCCTGCTTCTGAGTTCTGGAAATGCAATACTTCTTTTAATCTCTTACTCTGCCCTTTACATTTCTTACTCTTCATATAACTACTTTGACACAAACTAAGACATTTTTATCTAATTGACATACATGAAGACATTTTCTTGATTAATGATTGTTATGGAGGACCCAGTCCTCTGTGGGCAGCGCTGTCCCCTGCAAGGTAATTTGGTTGTATAAGAAAGTGATCTGAGCAAGACACTATGAGCAAGTCATAAGCAGTGTTCCTCCATGGTTCCTGACACCACTTCTGCTCAAATCCCTGTCCTGACTCCCCTCAGTGATGGATTGTGACTGGAACATAGAGCATAATTAACCCTTTCCTCCCCAAGTTGCTTGTGGGCATGGTATCTTTCATAGCAACAGAAGCAAATCCAGACCAAGAGTGTTATTATTATTATTAATGCAAAACTGGAGAAGAGAGGTATAGAGAAGCTCTGGTGACTTGGCTGATATACTGCAAAGCAATGCTGGGAGCTAGATTTCAGGTACTGAACTCAGTCTACCTCCCAAAAGGAGCATTAAAGACCAGAAATTAAGACACAAAGGACAACTTACTAGTTCCACATCTCATCTGGAATTTCTTTTTTCCAATCTGATTCTAGTACTTTCTTGAGACAATTCTAAACAAATGTTTAGAATACTACATTCTTAATGGAAGGGATAATCTAATTTGATTTTTCTTTTTTCTGAAAAAGAAAAATCTTCAGTTCCATCAAAGCACTGGTGTTCTGTCATTTACCTCTCTTTAATATTCATCTTTTTCCGATGGTCCCCTCCAAATAACTTGTTAGGAAGAAAAATATAAGCTATGTTCCCACAGAGAGATGTACGGCTGAGAAATATAAGCTATGTTCCCATAGAGAGACGTACAGCTGGGAAATTCCAGCCCACTGGTATTTCTGGGATACTTACTTGCATGATATCGTAAATACAGTGAATGCATGGAGAGACACAATGTAAACTGTTACTTTGAAATGCTTGCTTTTGGCACAACTTCCTCACAGGCGTTTTACAATTTACAAAGCAGTATGGAGTAATGTTGACGACTTCTGTGTTTACAAATTCCCTACTTCCTCTTACTCAAGGCAAGATTTTTGGTTTTGGCACCTTTTCAGACATTCATCTCTTCTCCTCAATGTATTCTTGCCTTGAGTGTTACTCTTGCCTTTATCAGAATACCTTTTACTTTATCCCAAGTTGAAAGATACTTAATGAGCTGTGTGATTTCTCAGAGGACACACACACACACACACACACACACACACACAAACACACACACCACACTCACTCCAACTGAAGCTGGCATTAGGTCCTAGAAAAATATCTGACTTCATGGAATTTAAAACATCAAGGGAAGGATTTTGTGTTGTTTTAATTTTCACAAGATTGAAGAATATGAGAATGTGAACTGTGATATGCAAATAGTTGGTGTGAAATAATGTAAGAGGAAACTTTGAAAGCTGTTTTCACCACAAGTTAGAAGGGTTGAAATGTAGGTCAGGGAATGAGCACTTGTCTACCATGTGTAGGGTGAACTGGGGTTCAATCATCTGATCCCAGGAACCAGATAGATAGACAGACAGACAGACAGACAGACAGACAGATAGATAGATAGAATTAGAATTCCTGAAAAAAAATCTAAAGATGTTTTCCTAGTATCACAGAGGTATTATTTTATTTTTGGCAATTTTTAAGATTCCTAAGATAAAATATCCAAGGCAGTGTCTTAATTAGCTTTGTCATCCTGACACAACCTAGAGTCATCTAAGGGGAAAAATCTCAAGTAAGGAGTCACCTAGATCAGATTGGCCAGTCCGCATGTCCATAAGATACTGTCTTGATTGCTAATTGATGTACAAGAGTACAGTCTATTGTAGACAGCACAATTTCTAGGTTGTCCTGGGCTGTATAAGAAAGCTGGCCAAGCTTAAGTGAAAGAGTGAGCCAGGGAGTGAGCCAGCAGGCAACATCTCTGCCATGGTTCCTACCTTGAATTCCTGTCCCCATTTCTTGACACGAACTGTGACCTGGGAGTATAAGGTACATAAATGCATTCCTCCTCAGGTTACTTTTAATTAGGTTGTTTTAAAAATAGTTACAATGTTGTAACAATGTTTTCATGCCTGTTAGACAAAAGATTGGGTAGGTTAGTTAAAGGTAAGAGTAAGTGCTCAGAAGGTGGAGGCAGGAAGACTGTGAGTTCAAGACTACTGTGGCCAATAATACATGAAAAAGCATTTCCTGTTACTGATTAGCAAGGTTTTAGTGAGCCCTGATGAGTACATACTGAAGATGTGGGCAAGCTTTCCATGATGTTGAGATTGTACAGAGCACCTCTCTGCTTTACAACTCTGCCCTTATGTTTTGTTGAAGACCTGTTAAAACATGTCCACAAAAGACTTGTTCAAGCATATTATTAATGAAGTAAACATTTTTGTGAGCCAAATCACACTTAGTTTAAAAAAAAATATGTATTTTTAGTGCGCAACTCTGTTTTAATACTTGTACGTTGGTCGGTGATTAAAGCTAACTAAATGCAATATTCATTGTCTCATGTACTTAGTTTTGTGGAAAGAACAGTTAGAAATCTTTAACCATTTAAGTATACAATATATTACTAAATTTACTCACATCCTGGCATGTAATAGATTTATTTGTCCTATCTAGTTTGTTTAAAGTTTACATTCTTAAATTACATCTTCCTAATCTCCTTAGACTTTGCTTCTGCCTTTACCAGTTCAACATTTGTAGATACCATGTACAAGTGAGGTCATGTTATAGTTGCCTTGCTTTGCCTGCCTTATTCTACTACACCAGTCTTCTGGGTTGACCCACATTGTCCCATACTGGGTACATGTGATATACTTTCTTATCCATTCATCCACTGATAGGCTTGTAGGTAGATTCTGTATCTTGGTTATTGTGGATTATGTGTCGTAAACACAGAAGTATATTTATTTCTTCAATATATTGACTTTTTAAGCCTTTAAATATATCTGAAAGAAGTTAATAGATCATTTTAAATTTTGAGGAACCTCCATACTTTTTTTCATTATGATTATATTAATTTACATCCCATTTACACTGTATAACAATTTCTTTTTGTCAACACTTAATCAGTATTGTTATCTTTCATCATATTGATGAAAGATATTCTAACAAATGGGAAAGAATATCTCATTGTGGTTATGGTTTGCATTTCCTGAGAAATGAGTGATGTTGAGCATTTTCCCATATAACTTTCGGTCATTTATCTTATTTATTTACAGAAATCTTTGTTTAGGTCTTTTGCTCATTTTTCACTTGGCCTATTTGTTTTCTTGCTGTTGAATTGTTAAAGATATTAGTCTATGCAGAGACTGTTAATGTCAGTTGTATACTACCTATAGTGTTGTTCAGGTCCACATTAAAATATTTAATTAAGAATAATTAAAATTGAGAATTTTATAAATGACTTTTAATCATATTCACCTCCATTCTTCTCCCTAACTCCTCTCAGATACACCCCATCTCCCCCCCCTCATTGTGTGTTTTTTTTTCCCTTTTTTAAAAGTAAACTATTGAATCCAGCTTGTGCTGCTCATATGTACAGGGTGTGGAATCAACCCACAGAGAAGGCGGACCATACTCTTAAAGAAAATGGACTCCCTCTTCTCTATAGCTAAATTTCCCCATAGCTCCTCAGTTAGGGATGGGGTCTCATGAACTCCTTTCCTCTCCATTCTAGACTGCTAACTCCACACTTTTGGGGTACATTTTCTGGATGATCTATCCACAGTTAAAAGCAGAACATTGTACTGCCCTCCTTTTATTTCATTGCTCTTTCTTCCTTCGACTCCATCAGTAAATACTTTATATACTTAAGCAGCCAGGTGTAAGGTGCTGTAGACTGTGCATTGCATCAGCTGTGCTCCCTAGTGATCTGGTAATTTATAGAAAAGACCTGTGATCCTGCAGTGTACTACTGTAGACATTTGTCAGATATGGCTCTTATGCACTTGAAATGTGGTTAGTGTGACTGAGGAATTGCATTTTTAATTGTATTTCATTTTAGTGATTTAAATTTGAATAATAATAATGACTTCCTATTGGAAAGAACAACTATAATAAGTTTACTCATCTTGCTTCCTATGAACATTGTAATTCGAGGCTGTTTCCTTGCATGATTTATTTGTATCTTTGCTGTGAGGTCAACTCCTAGTGACTGGATGACTTTCTGCATGGCATCTACCACACTTGGATAGGACCCAAAGTGAACAGCCATGACACTATTTCTCTACTATTTATTGGTCAAGACCAGAGGAGTTAACTAGCCATTGGTATTTCAACTCAAGCTCTGTTTGGCCTCAGAATGCTATCTGCTACAATGGGTGGAGTTTGGCTCAAAATGCTATTTGTTACAATGTATGTAGAAAATATTGGGAAGAGATGGGTTACCATGGAACAGTTTTTATATTTAACCATAAGGTTGTTATGGTTATATTATGTTGCACATGCTTCTTGCACAAACTAGGTGAAATCATGACAAGAAATGGAGAAATCTGCTGATTTTAAAAGTCATTCTTCTTTATTTTATGCAACTTTTAGTGACAATACTTGCTTTGAAAAATATAAAATTAAGGAAGAAGTGGTCCACTGGATTAATGCCTGGACATTAGATTTAATCTGGGAGTGTCCTAGAAAATAGTAACATATGGTCACCTAAAATATAAGCCATTACCATATTCAAACAAAAATTCAATTATTGAGAAGAATAAATAGAGGCATAAGGAATTTATAATTGGAATAAAAATTCAAGAAAATTCAAAAAGCATGAAAGAGGTGAGACAGTTAAAATCATTGCATGTGGAGGAGAAATCTGCTGGTACGCTATCATCTGTTCACTTAAAATGGTGAAAATTTAATATATGCAAAATTCACAGTTGAAAAGTTTATTTTTTGTAAAACAACAGTTTCTGTTCAAAGTGTAGCCAAGTCTATTTTGTCTTTGATTAGAGGGAAATTTTGGAGATTCTAGAAATCAGAGTCAAAAAACAAAGGACCAGAACTATTTCTGCTTATGAATTTATAGTTCATTTTTGAAAAGTGCTCGATTTCTAAATGAAATATTTTGAAAAGTAAAAAAGGAAATGTTGTAAAATGTAAGTTTTTTAATGTGAGCCTTGTACCCTCAGCTCATCCAGTGATACTTAATGAAACAAGCAACCTTCATGCAAGAAAATGATAGGTGTCACAAAAAGAAGTCAATTAAATTGATATTTGGGGTTTATTGATTTTTTAATCACATATCATCTTAACTTGCATGCTTATAAACTGTGACTTCAGCAAGTCTGGCCGCATAAATTTGTCTGCCTAGAGAGAAGGGTCTGCTTCCTGATCCTACTTACTTAATACTGCAGCTACTGCAACTTCAGTAGCCAATGTAAAACGTAACACGACTGCTCCTTAACCTTGGTTATCACATGGTTTTGACTTAGGAGTAGTGAAGCTCGGTGGGGAGATGCAGGGCGTCTGAGCCACTCTCAGGGTTGTGTGTAGTCAGCCTCTGGAATTTCTTAAGAAAAGCTCAGTGTATTGAGCCTATGTGCAGAGAACAGCATTAAGTACAGGAATCTTTACTTGTCCCAGATACACTGTGCTTATTATGACTTATCGGTGGAGAGAATGGATTTCTGAGAGGTTACAAGAACATAGGGAATTATGTTGAAAGCTTTTTAAACACCATGGAGTTCAAGAATAAAGGGATATATGGATATTAATTTCTAAATTTGAATACAGTTTAACTTAAACTTTTCTTTATTAAATCAATAAAATATCTTTGAAGGATATTTTAAATTAAACAATTTATTTTTCTTTTGTGTTCAACAGGTTTTTTTTTGATAATTTTATTCTACTTCATTAGAGAATAATGTCATTTGATAGACTTGTATCCTATTTCTCTGGCTTCTTTAGAAATCTTCAATTCTCTCCCATCAAAATTTATACATACTGGGCTGGGAAGACGGCTCAGTGGTTAAGAGTACTCATTGCTTTTCCAGAGGACCTGAGCTCAGTTCCCAGCACCCACATGAGGCAGGTCACATATGCATGTAACTCCAACTCCAGGGGATCTGACATGCTCTTCTGGCTTCTAAAAGCACCTGTATATATATGGCACACACACACACACACACACACACACACACACACACACACACACACGCATGCACGCACATACCTCAAGTAAAATTTAATAAATGAAAAATATTACACATCTTGTTGTGTATAGACAGTGGTTTCCTCTCCTAATGGAATTTCATGAAATAAAAAAAGAACGGCTTCTTTTTAGAGAATATTGTCACATGACTTCCTGGAATAGCACATGTCTTTTATAGTATTCCTTGAAGTGTTGAACACCCCAGTACCTACTAGAATGTTGGCAGTAATGTTTTTAGAGTTCGTGGAACAACAACAAAATGCTACTCAAATATTAGATTACTAGAGGATGCTGTCGCGTGACACTGCTCTTTTCCATATTGTATTTAAAATATATAGCTTTCACAAATTCATTTTGTATTTCACTTTCAATTTGGGTAACATTAGTTAGTTTTTGGCAAATAAAGGGAAACTTGTTAGTATACTTAGTTTTATTCAAGTATTCAGAGACCTGCCTTTGAAACTTTTGATAATGCTATGGAGGTAGAGGTTGAGTAGGTGTCAGTATTACATCGTCACATCCTGAGGGAGAAGATACTGTCAGGGGATTTATTTGATAATTGTAGGACTTAATGGTTTGCCAGGACAGTAACTTAGAAGAATTTGCTCTTTATAATTTAGTTCAAGAATGCACACTTTGAATGTGTTCTCTCATGCTCTCAAAACATCCTGTCAAAACACCTCGCTAAAATTAATGACTTAGAACCAATGCTCAGCTTTCAAGGATGCTGCAGTGATTTATTGAGTGGTGCCAGTCTGCAGTGTCACTGGGTGGAGAGCACTTGTGTTCATGTAACAGGGCTAATATCGCTTCAAGCTGTTGTCAGTTGACTTGGTGAAATTGCTTAGATACACTCCCCATGCAGTTAGCTGGTGAGGATGGCCCTTATGTATTCACAAATCAGAAGCGTCAGGGAAACCCTAATTAGCCACCCTCAAGGAAGATGCCCCAGCCATGTACACAATCTCCTGAATTCTCTGTGCTGTAATGAGGACCAAGCCCCAGCGACAGGTTCTTTTCTGTGCTGTGCCCATGCATCAAAGTTCAGCAATTTTCAAGAAGAGAATTATTGGATTCAGGCCCCGCACTGCACGGAATCTGTTAATCACCATGCAGAGACTTTGGGTCTGCAGGATCCACAGGGGGTAGTCAACTCCCTGGAGTTAAAGGGGACTTTGGCCAATGGTGTTGAGAAGTAGAGCCAGGGCAGTCTCCTTCAGTATTTATCTCTATATAGCCCATTAGTGTTCCTTTGGTCTATGCAGAGTCAATACTTTGTTCTCCTTTTAGTAACTTAAAAGAAAGATTTATGTATATATATATAATCTCCGTCTAAACTTGCGAGTGACCTTCCTAGTCTTTTTGCACTAACAGAACAGTGATCAGATTGCCAAGAATCAAAGGGTGGCACAAGAGACACATGTAGGCACATTTGTTGTCCCTTCACAAATGCGACTTAGCCTAAATCAGGGACAAACACAGTTTGTCAAGTCTATCTGATAGAGAACTTGGGAAATACAACATGAATGGGAACAGAACTCAAAACTCTCTTCTCTCCCCAATAATCAGAGAAGATAGAAAGAAATGTGAGTTAAGAAAGTCATTGCTGTAGGCCAATTGGGACTAGATCATGTTCTCCAGTCCTTGACATGGAAGGGAGCGGCAAGGAATTTCTATGGCATAAAAGTGGAAGGGAATGCTAAAGAGCCGTAAGAAAGATGGCCAAGGTAGCCGTGGTTTGTAGAAAGCGAAGGTAAATTCTCCCTTCCATGAGAATTTGTAGCAAACCATGGGGAAACAATGGTTTTCAGTGACTTTGCACACAGTAGCATTCATCCGTTGGTATCAGTTTCTAGCCTGGGCTTTGCTTGTTTCCACAGCAAATATGATTCAATGGTTAATTTCATCTTAATGTCCCAGAGAGGGTGAGGAAACTAGTCACCTGAGAACTAGCTATCAAAAATTGTTTGTTGTCATTTCTCATCGGTTTTAGAAATTATATGTAATCTCCACCAGACTTTAGGAATGAACACAGATTGTCAGAGCGATGTGTAAGTAGCCATATTGTACAGGAGACATTGGAGCGTATTGATATATTGAAAGGATTTTAGTCACAGTTGCTATAACTTAAGGGAAGCTGTAATAGAAAAGAACAATTAGCATAGGCTGCAATGAGTATTCCGTTACCAAGAGGACAGAAAATGATTTCTCGAGGCATTTACCTAGTATTCATGTCATTCAGTCTCCCAGCTTTTCCTTAAAGGCCTTGTAGATACTTCTGTTGTAGCTTTGCAAATTGGAAATGTCTGTCATGAATGAAGAGCTTTGCTCTGATTTTTTTTTCAAAAAATTCCACATATTTTATGGAAGGAAAAATCAAACCAGCTTACTTGACGAGAGCCAAGATGGTTAATGTAGTATCTTTCTGACTGGGTCATGGAGTACGAGATACTTAGACATTGTCATTCTGAATCTGACTGAGGGCTTTTCTAGATAAGATTAATTTAACCCCCAAAGTTAAATCTGTTTGAAGTAAGCAGTTTGCCCTTCCTCCTGAGGTCCCACACAGTCTTCCTGAATAGAACAAAACAAAACCCCCCACTCTCCTGGGATTGTTCATTTTCCTTGTCTTCTAACTTGAACTGAAACATCAGACCTTCTGAGGTCTCGAGGCCACCTGCATTGGCTTTGGAAGTATACAGTGTTGAGACTAGAATTGTTCCCCAGCTCTCTTGGGGCTCTAGCTAGTCAGTTTTGCATATTTTGAGACTTAGTGTCTGTAAACATGAGATAGCTGTTTTCTCTCTTCTGGAGAACCCTCAACTATCCCAATTTCCATTCCCATCTCATTTTGTCCCATTCCCAGGACATATAATTTGAAAGTTTTCTAGAGCAACAATACAGGAAAAAACATACTGCATAGAATTAAATAGGCAAACAAAGGTTTATGTTAGATGGGAGTTGGGCAAGGCTGTTGAAATGGAGTGAGAGACTGAACTCAGCTCTGTTGAAACAATGCTTCCTAATGGCTTGTAAGAAGTGGCTCTCTGGTGTGATGGAGATGGATGTTTACAGAGGCTAGTGAGAGAAGGACTCTGAATGAATACACTCCTGTTGTCAAACCCCATATTCATCAATTCTGTGCCAATAACCAGTTTTCACCGGTCTTGGTAGGTGGAAGTAGATCTACATTGTAGTTTAAATGAGAAAGATGCCCTTAGGCTGCCATATTTGATTGCTTGGTCCACAGTGGATGCTGCTGTTTGGGGAGTTTATGGAAATCTTTAGGAGGCATAGCCTTGCTGCTGTGTGTGTCATAGAGGGCTTGATTGTTTATAGTTTCACAACCACCCCCCCACTCCTCCACCCCCCAACCCCCACCCCACCCCACCCCACCCCACCCCTGCCATTCCGTGTATGAATGAAAATGTGATCACCTAGCCTTCTGCTCCTACTGCTGTGCCACACCTTTCCCACAATTATGGATTCTCACCCTCTGGAACTGTAAGTCAAAATAAACTCTTTGTTCATTAAGTTGTCTTTGGTCATGGAATTTTATCAGGGCAATGGAAAAATAACTAACATAGCAAATGATTAAATTAGTGCTAACAATAGCAGTTTCTTTGCCAATATGCTGGCTTTAGTAACTTCTTATGTCCTCATTGAAGACTACATAATGCCCTATTAATTAACCATGCTTAATTAAAAAACAAAATTTAAATCTGGTGTTTGTGCTTCATTTTGCTTGCACTAATATAAAGAACTATCTACCATAAAAATTATTTGCTCAAACCTCATCTAATACCAAAGTCTTCCCTTAAGAAATACAGTGGTGAGTAAGCTTGAGGAGTTTCCTCCCTAATAAAACTAAGCTTTCAATGATGGAGCAATGTGAGCAGAGGTGTCTTCTGTTCCTACTTATTGTTTTCTACATTTTTATTTTGTGTGTGCATGTGTGTACATGTGTACACAAGTGTGCATGTCAACAAATTCCGGTCCAGAGGTTGGAAGTCAATGTAGATGTCCCCCTTAGCTGCCCTCCACTGTATGTTTTACTTGGTTTCTCATTCATTATGAAGTGCAAATGATTCAACTAAGTCTTTCTGGCTAAGTCTGGGGTGCTACCTACCACTAGGCTGTTTTTTTTCCATAGGTGCTGGTGATTCACACTCAGATCCTCAACGTTGTGCAGCAAACACTTTACCTGATGAACTATTTCCCCACCACCTTGTTTTATAATTTAATGAGTAATCATCTTATTTCCTTATTTAAAATTGAAACTCAATTTTTAAAGTGATATTAAGACCAATATTGATTCCACTGTGTGTGTGTGTGTGTGTGTGTGTGTGTGTGTGTGTGTGTGTGTGTGCAAGTTAATTGAAGAAAAGCCTATTTGTTTTTAACTTCTATTCTGGATCTTGGTTCTCCAATACTATAGCCAAATAATAATTCATACATGCATAATCCATGCAAATGACTGACAGTAACTAAAGCAATAACAACTGTTTTCTGAGCTGGTAAGAGGAGAACCAAAGACTTTTTCATGGTGTTAAAGCCTTACTCTTCAGAGCACTGAGGAGGGCATACTCACTGCTAACTCCTTTGATCCTTTTCTGGTCTCACTGTAGTGAAAAGACCACAGCATAGATACTAAGCCACAGTTTAGTTTCTCCCCTAATCCTGTCTCTTTTCAATTGCAATAGTTGATTATTATTATTCATTATTTTAGCATTGTATTGTATTTTAAACTACAGGTCATACCATTTCACCTAGAACTGAAGTAAAACAAAAAAGAAGTTGTGTTGTTTTCCTAGGGCTTAAGGAGCTTCCTCTTGGCTATAGCTACTGTGGTTACTCTTTCAACACAGTTTACAAGAGTGGACAACATGTGTTAACATGCTGCTGATGACTGCTTTTCACTATACACAAAGTAGTACGCAATATAGTTATACTATATTAAATAACAACAGTAACATCTTAGGGTATTTCTAGGCACTGCCACTGTGTCTAATATTGACAGTCTTAACATTTTCTATGGGATTCATTCATTCATCTGTACATATATTTATTGTAAGACAGGGTCTCTCTAAGTATCCCTGGATGGCATGGATCTTGAACTAGGCTGACTTTGAACTCACAGAGATTCACCTGCCCTCTGCCTTCTGAGTGCTAGCATTAAAGGCATCTGCCACCTTTGCCTGGCTTCTATGGAGTTTTCTGAAGATTTATTTATTGATGTCAATGAAGCTTTCTTCACATAATATTCTGACTTTTCAATAGTGTTTAACATGTCTCTGAAGACCTCACATTACCTTAGTCTGTATCAGTGCTTAATTTTAATAACATAGGTCAATTTAATGCCTTTGTATTATTCACAATTTGCTTATAGGTACAGATAAGAGAGAGTTGGTATGGGCCATGTCATGTGAGAATCCTTAACCAAAATCGTCTACATTTCTGTTTAGTGTCAAAGATGCCTTACATTAATCTACTGAGAAATACCTTGTGACTATTTGCAAAAATGAAAAAAAAAAAAAAAAAAAGAACAAAGGACTCATTAAAGTACTTAGAAAGCAAACGGGGAAATTGTTTTCCAGGAAACAGTAAATTGCTTATCAAACATCTAGACAGCCTAGGTGGTGTTTTGGAATAGAAACAAAAGTAGTATAGATTTCTTTGGTGCATACTTTTCAGGTATTGTTACTACTATTTTATTGGTATAACAGGTGGTATCACTATCTTTCTGAATATGTGCGGTAAGAATGTTTGAATTTCTGCAAAGTGAGATTCAGCCATAGCCCTGAGCACTTCTTCCCCATTGAATCTAGGATGTGGTGTTGCTGCCATTGGTCCCCTAGGTCCTGCTTGGGAGCGGGAGAGTTGAGTTAGAGAGTCAGTGCTGGCTGTCTTCAAAGCTTTTCCAGCCTAGGAAGATTTTAGGCTGTTTAACATGTCCCATGTGATCACTTAATTGCATGCACAAGCGTGTCAGGAGAACCTCCAGCTAAAGCAGATCAATAATGTATTCAGAGCACAGTGGGAAGGCACTGGTAATGGAGTTTTCAGCTGCCCAGAGTGTGCTGGCCGATTTGCTTCTGAGTCTTGTTAGCCTGATCAATAATTAGACCAATAACTTCTAGGGCTTTGTGGTCAGGATTTGAGATACAGATTCTGATTAGGTGACAGTGTGAGCAAATTAGCAATCCAGCTTTCACAGAGGCTAGCCTTAATTGTAATGTGGAGACTGGTTAGTCCAGTTAATCATCAGACCCATAGCTTTAATTCTAGAAAGAATAATGAATGTCTAAATATACAACTTAAGATCTTAGGATGATTTTTAAATGTTTTATAACATATGTACCACAATGAACAAGCTTTCAGATGCATCCTATGTGGACTGTGCTTTCCTGCACTCATTGAGACTATACACAATCTTCTCCTGACTTATCATTTGAAAAGATATGTTAATGACTTTATGTTGTATGTTCCCCTTTCTCTTCTCTTTTTTTTTATTTTCCTCTACTAATTTCCCCTGTATACCACATCTAATTCTCATTTTTTTTTTTTTTTAGTGTAAGGAAAACTAATTTGATCTCTCTGTCATCATATACTGTCTGTGACTTCCTCAGTTTTTTTAAAGAAACATTTAGAAAAATATTACATAAGCCATTTAAGCATAAAGAATATTCAGGACCAATTAAATGTAAATACTACTTTAATGTGGCGCTAATAATAATGTATTTCTAGATGAGAATGATTCCTAAATTTTCCAGGTAGATTTATGCAAAGAAACCACACTCTTTAGAACTTGTCTTTTTTGAAGTGTTAACAACTACTTGCAGAAATGCATATTTTGATTGGTTTGAGGTTTAGATTAAGAACAAAAATTTCACGTCCTAAGTTCTTAGGGTATATCACCATGGAAAAACACAGAAGCTTGTTATTGGTAGTGTCTTAGTCTTGTTGGGTAGGTTACTGAAAATAATGTATAAAGAGTAAGTAAGAAAAGCTTGGCTCATATAAAATGGCAATAACACAAAACACCAACTTCATAGGACAGGAAAGTAAGACAGTCTTCAGGAGCTGACATGTGATCTGAGATTTCAGTGATGGGAAAAGCCCTTGAGTCACAGGCAGCCTCTACTTGGAGGGTCTAAGGAGAGGCCAACTCAGCCATAAAGATGAGGGCTTTGCCTTATATGATTACAAGTAATCATGTGGACAGAGTTACTATTTTAAATATGCTCATGGATCATACGGAAACACTTTCCTTGTTGATCTGCAGTGGTACCTGGTATATGGTAGACATTTAATAAGTGCTCATTAAATGAACTAATAAATGGACCAGAACCAAGTCTTGTAAATGAAAATGGTGATAAAGTTCGGATATTCCCACAGACTTCCTGTTACTGTCTTCTCCAGACAAGAGTGAGATTATAATACCGGACTGAATCTTATGAGTTCTAATCTTCTGGCTGAGACTTGGCTCACAGAAAATTTACCTCTTTTTATTGAAAGGGAAATGTTAATTTAAAAAAAATAAATGTGTTCAAAATAGAATCACTGACTCATATTCCCAACCCAACAGAGACCTTCAGTTAGGAAACATGTATGTTCTTCCTACCTTAAATCTGTCTCAAGAGTCAGTAGTACCAGCACAGGCCTGGAACTTGATTAAAAGGCATAGTTCCAGTCCCCCAACTCATCCCTCAAAGAAAGAATTCCCCAATGACTTATGCACACAAAATGCTCGAGAGGCCCTGCATTGTAACAACGAGTCCCAGACATTAACTTTTGCAGTCTGAATGAAGGACAACTGGAACAGGAATTGTTGTTTTTTAGTTTTTGTTACTGTGCTTCATCCCCTGCCCAAAGAATAGAGCACTGGAATACATCATATATATCCTAAGCAAGTAAGCAAACAGATGAACAAGAGCTGTCCTCTTGATTCTGGTGCACCTTCCTTCCTCCAGAAATAACGAGCTGGACCGGCTGTATGTTCACATTAAAATCATTCATTGTTTATTTGACATTCAAATTGAACTGAGTATTCTCTAGCAATACTATTGATTGACACATCAGAAACTCAGCTGAAACGGCTTTATAAAACCTGCACTGTCTCAAGCATTCTAGACCTAAGATTTAAAACAAGTCTTGAGTGTGGGGTTTCTTTGTAATATGTAGCTACATAAAGAGCCAGGGATTGGTACCTGTGCAAATTGTCATATTTCATGTTTCTTAATTTATAAATTTTCATATACCATTCAATATTGTAAATCAGTCATTGGCAGTAGCACATAAGAGGAAATTGTGTGTCTCTAAATCAGTAAACCAAGTACAATTTATTACAATGCAGTCATCCTCATGAATAATCTGATGTGTCCACTTAATAGAAAAGCCAAGAGTCAGAGAGTTTATGTCCTTTATTCTCCTTTAATAAACTTTGAATATCTTGTTTCACTTAACTTGAGACAAATTTGAGCATATTAAAAGTTAAACAGTTATGTAATACATATTTAAAGAACATTTCTTACTGAAATAAATTTTGAAGCAAAAGCTTCCTTATAGAGTAATAGTTGGCCAGTTTTTTTCTCTTTAAATATGTTATGAACATTTAGTGTGGTTGGGTGCTATGGAACAGGCAGCTACAATAGTTACCTAGTACTACTGGCAAACAACCACCAAAATGACTGAGCAGTTCAGCTTCTAAATATTTTCTCTGAAACATTTTTTCATAGTCTTAGTCATACTTTACCATGATGTATAATAATATTATGCTTCCAGACTCGATAGTGTATCATAAGCACTTTATCATTACATTTATTATTTATTTATTATTACATCTATATTTATTTATATAATAGCTAGGCAAGTGGATACAAGTAAGTTTTAATTTGTTCTTTAATTGTTTTGGGTCTGGGAAATATTATTCAAATTTATGCCATTTATGAATCCACATTGCATAGCAAACAAAGGCAAACATGGCTCCCAACCCCTCCATCTTGTCACACAGAGGTGCCCAGTCTTGGGAGAAAAGAAGAATGTGTTCCCCTGGATTCTAGTTAGATAACCCAGCTTCCTTTTATTTGAAAACTATCAGAAAGTTTAGTTGTTTTCTACATACAGTCCATTGGGCTCAACCTGAACTACAGGATGATTTCTGCCAGCATTCCTCAGGAATTTGTGAAAAGGGTTCCCATCTACCAAAAAGAGTCATTTCCTTTACCATTGGCAGAAAGGTCAAATGACTATCTGTGGTGGCTATGAAAGCCCATGGTGGCCCCCAGACTCCCACAGTATCAAGTACCTGTTACACATTTCAAAGTCCATGCTGCTAGCATTCTAGCCCTTCCTACTTGCTCTTCTATCTTAAACTCCCTCCAGCTCACAGGCTTCTGTTCCCCTACTACTCACACTCTGTATCAACCTGCTGTTCTCCATATGTTCTCATTCTCTCTCTGCCCCGCTCCTTCTCTCACTAAGTTATCCCCTGCTGTTCTCCCCTCTCTCACAGATAGCCCACACCAGGTCCAGTCTGCTGGCCATGTTCAGTCTTCTCTCTCTCTCTCTCTCTCTCTCTCTCTCTCTCTCTCTCTCTCTCTCTCTCTCTGTGTGTGTGTGTGTGTGTGTGTGTGTGTGTGTGTGTGTGTGTTCTGGATACTTCCAGATGCCTCTGGCTATTCTCTCTCTCTCTCATATCTACAATAAAAACGTCCCCCTGAACCATACCATGGAGCAGTCACATCACCTGTTTGTACACATACAACTCCCAAAGAAGCTCCAAGAAATTCAGTCATAGCTGTCACTCCGATGTGAGTAAGACTGAGTATAATTTGTTGGGTGGAAAGAGTTAAATGAACTTTAACTGAAAAGCTCCCTTTCTTTTCCTCTCAGGGTACAAAATAGCCAAGGGCAACAGCGGATGACTAATGTGTAGAATATCGCAATTAGTATAGCAAGGTACTTACAGGGATCAAATTAAAAAATTCATTAACGTACGCACTTAATTAAGAAACACTTTTCAGTTTACATGATAAATTATGACACCTATTAAATCTTCTGCTACAAGCTGTAATGGCTTCTTTGCTGCCGGGTAGAGAACTATTGCCTTTGAGGTCCTTTGAAACTCCCCAAGGACCAGCACATTAGTTACAAGTGTATTAAAAACAATGCTTTCCCCTGCAAGGTGCAAGAGCCTCTTGATTGAAAACTAATTTAAACTTAAGAAAGCACCAGGGAGCAGGAGGCTATCACATTGCAAGCAACTGACAATATGTAGGTGCATACAATGACCTTGAAAGGAGAAACAAAAGTCTTTGAAATGGCTGGGAAGATGTCCTGCTTTTGCTTTGTGTCTTGTTTCTTTCTGTCTTCTCAATGACTCCCCTGAGAAGAAATGTCGTCACACCACAAAGAACACAATGGAACTGGAGTACTTATTAGTAGGTCAGTTGCAAATGTGTCTTTTGTTTTCATCTAGTGGGGTGAATTAGGAGGGAGAGAAGGATGGAAAAGCATGTGTGAGGGGAGGGGAGGAAGGAGTTAAATAAGAGTGAGGAAAACATATATAAGGAGTCAAATGCATCCTTCAGACTCAGGTGGGTCTCGAGGAAGCATGGTGGTAATGTCATACTCCCATGTTTTTCCTCAGGACATCTTTCAATGTTTATTGGAGTGTTGTTTTGGAGCCTAGAGTTAACAGGGCCTAAAGCTATCAACTTGGTTTCCCAGGGTCACATCTCCTTAGGATCCCTGGCACAATTCTCTTGTCTCTGGAATAGACAAGGTTTTACATGGCCCTTGCTTATTTGCTGATCTTTGTCTTTGGTGTGAGAGGCAGGGACTATCACTACCTCTCAAATCTTCCAGGTAGGAACCTACAAACCCTCCAAATCTTTGGGTCCCAAGGAAACTCCATTTCTCCAAATTCCGAAAGGTAGAAGGGATAAATGGTTCTCTTTGGTAACCATTAGCATGCCAAAGCTGGCATCTAGGCTCCCTTAGTATCATAAGCACCTATTCCACTTTTCAAAGTCCTTGGTAACATCCTAGTTCTTTTCACCTCCTCCTCTACCCTAAACTCCCTTCAGCTAAACACTTTCCCCTAGCTGCTCATTTTCCCTATAATCCTGCTAATTATAGACATTTCTCTCTGCTCTCCTCTGCCCTGCTCTTCTCTCTGTCTCTCTCTCATCCTCTCTCTTTGCCGCTTCTCACCTCTTGCTATTTCTCTGATATTGTCCTGCTTCTATCATGGCCGGGTTCAGTCTACTTTGTTTTCTCTCTGTTCTGGACTCTTCCAGATGCATGTTCTCTCTCTCTCTCTCTCTCTCTCTCTCTCTCTCTCTCTCTCTCTCACATATCTAAAGTGAAACCTCCGAACTTCACCTTAACCATATCACGGGGCAGTCATGCACCAGTTTATACACGAATCCTTTTGGATTCTCTGTAGCAGCCAAACTGCCCTTATCAAAAAGAAGAAGGAAGATTCTAGGCAGGAAGAGGACAAGCAGAGGCTGTGAGAATCTGGGGCAGGACTAGGAAGAGAATGTCTCTTCACTCATTCCTTGCTAAGTTCTTCCCTTTGAAGTCAGGTAATGGATCACACCTTAACCTTCACAAAGTGCCAGCTCTGGTCATGTGTCTGTCCTCTTCATTACGGAAGTGCTGAGAACATAAACAAATAATCTTGACGCAATTATCTCCACGTCCATTGCTTGTTAAAGCTTTTTCAGTCTGTAGCACAACTGTTGTGGGAATTTCTGGGATACTGGGCCACAGATCACTTTACAATGTCAATAGCAACCAGCCTCAGGTTCAACAGTTTTTTTATTTTTCAGAAAGCAGAAGGGAATAAACAGGAAATTTGAATACCAGAGCATAGATGGTGGCTGGGCAGGGTTAAAACTCAATTACCCTACTTCCTCAGTGCCTTGGTTCTAGGAGATGCTGCGAATGAGGTGGGGCAGTTCAGTGGAATTTCCTTTCTTTTAATATGGGGCCGTTTGGGGGAATTTCCACCACATGATAATTTGCATTTACCACCATGATAGCTAGGTCTGGCCACAGAAGGTTTGGCCTCACCCTGGCATTCTCCATGTCAGCACTGTCTGTGTCCCACTGTGTAGTGTGGAGATCTTGTGGCTGTCTGTGGCATGACTGTTACACTCCATGATGGGGTCTGAACAAAGGGAGGCTTGTGACACGGTTTGACTAAACTCTTACTCTTAATCTCAACACAGTTGAAACTGTCAGCCTTCCGTTTTACAAAGGAAACCATGCGATCAGTTTTCCCATGTGACTTACACTCCTGTTAAAAATCAGAGCCTTTGGTTCATAATTCATGTGTTTTCCTTAGTTTGGCTATTTGTCCCTGTGCTTTTCCAACCTTGGTCTCAACAGTTCACACTCTTGGCCCTGGAGGAGATGGGAATGGAGGGGAGGGGCTGGGGGAAGGTGGGGCTAGGGGTGGGAGTGGGGAGGACAGGGGAACCCATGGCTGATGTGTAAAATTAAAACATACATATAATAAATAAAAAAAGGAGAAAAAAAGTCAGATATCTTACCGAGGTACCTTGAGCTTATATCCATGGTTTGTCAATTAAGAGCCTCAGGTATGAGCTATCCAAGTCCCATAGCATCATCTCATCAACTCCATCTTGGAGAACAGGAGCTACTCCAGATGCACAGAGATGCAGAATTTTCAAAAGGAACACTTTTAAGCCAGTTACTGATAAGTATTTTGAAAATTCCTAGTAGTGGGTAACTTTGCCACCAATAAGCCAAATTAAAAGTCTAGGTTTAATGAGCAAAGCATCCCCAGATGATCTTAGGGGAACAGGAGAAATCACGTGGATGGTCTATGGGCAGGACTTTAAATACCCTGTAGGCATGGTACCAAGGAGTTCTGAGGGAGGAGCCGCTGCTTTTCTGAGGGCGGGGCCTAGAGAGGGAGCAGTGGGCCAAAGCAGGGTTCCAGTTCAACCGTTACCACAGTAGGCAACTAAAATTTAGTCCCAGGCAATCTCCTTGGGGATTATAAACTCCATGGCTTAAATTTATTCTAACAGCAGAGAATGGGTCTGGAACAATTATGTGTGTTCCCAAGAGGCTTTGGTTTCAAGTTTCTAGTAAGAATGTTAATTCTTGTCATTTGAAAAAATATTTATTCTTTCATAATTTCATACACAAATACTATGTGTTTACACAATCTCTCCCTCCCTCCTCTGATGCTCCTAGACTCTCCCTCCCTATCCTGTGTAGCTTTCCCAATTTCATGTCTTCTTCCTCCTCCTCCCTTTTCTCCCTCCTCCCCCCCCACCTCCTTCTCCTCCTTTTCTCCTTCCTATTTCTCCTCTCCATTTACATAACCCACTGAGTCCAGTTAGCTCTGTGTGTCCACAGGAATATAGAGCTTCCTTCCTTTAGTGCCCATCAATAGACAATGACTCCTGTGCCGGTTGGAATGAGAATGGCCCCTACAGGCTCCTAGATTTGAATGTTTGGCTCCCAGTGTATGAAACTGTTGAGGAGGAAACAGAGGCGTGGCCTTGCTGGAAGAGATGTGTCACTGGGGGTGGGCTTTGGAGTCTCAAAAGCCCTCACTATTTCAGTTCTTTCTCTCTCTCTCTCTCTCTCTCTCTCTCTCTCTCTCTCTCTCTCTCTCTTCACAAAGTGGTGGCTGTCACATTTAAGCTGTTGGCTACTGTTCCAGTGCCATACCTGCCTTCCAGCCTGCTGCCAGGCTCTCCACCATGATGATCACTCTCTGAAACTGTGAGCAAACTCCCAATTAAATACTTTCAAGTTTCCTTGGTTTTGGTGTCTCTTCACAGTGATAGGACAGTAACAAGACCACTCTTCAGCTGGGGTGGAGACTCATGGACTCAACCCCCACCATGCTACATTTCCACCCTGTTGTGCCCATGAGCATCTGGGTTTCCCATCATTCTATGGGTAAAAGCATTTAGGCTTAAGGATGCAGATGTTGCCAGTGGAAGATGTGCTCCAACACCTTAAAGGAGAAGCACTTAGGAGTTTGGTTGTTGTTGTTTTTTTCCCATTTAGCTAGAAGCTGTAATTTAGACGGAATGGGGAGGAGAGGAAGAGAATGCTTCTGCACAGAAGCAGTTTTTCAAAGGAAGTGGGTTTGTCATTAAATGGGGACAAGTTCCAGGAAGAGAAGATGAACAGTGCATGAGGACACCAGATGTGGGACAGAACCTGAAGAAGTAGGTATGTGTCACCAAACTTACTTTCCATTAGCAAGCCAACCCAATCAGCTACAGCTTAATGTTGAAGACCACCACCAGACTTGCCTTATGAACTAGCAGCATACATCATTTCCAATGACAGGCAATTCAAATTCAAAATATTATTATGATGTCCTTTCTAGGGGCCCTCCTATGCTTCACTCTCCCCTGTGTTTCCTTCAAAATTAAAACTAAGTCAAAACCTCAGCTCTCTTATCTGGTTCCAGCCTTGTGCTGCCAGGCCTGGCCACGTTTGGTTATATGTGTAAAAATTCAGCAGATGAGGAAAGCTGATGCAAATTACTACATCATATTGTATCTTTAGCCCATGGTATCTAGTAATAAGATAATAACTATTCCTTACAGAATGCCTAAAATTGTTCACAGCCAACATAAAGTTGCACCCACTAGTGACTTCTGATATACTGAGTTGTCCCCACATACAAAGTAGGCATAAACTCAGGTATTCTGATCCTAAATATAAGTCCCTAACATCTATCCAGGCTTGTTTTCCTAAAACAGTTACCGAGGAGCCATCTCAGCAAACAGTTTGCTTTATAGAAAGGAAATAAAAAGCCAAATGAGGATGAAGACAGATCCCCCCATTTGAAGGAGGGGTACCATAATGCCATAATTGGTGAAATTCTAGAAATAAAAAATCAGCAGGTATATTTTCCTTTTTCAACAAAACATTCAACATCAATGATCCACATTTTTAGCTCATGTTATTTTAGATAGCAATGTTTGTACACTTGACTATACAAGAAATCCATGTGTTTGGAATTTGTTCATTTGTTCCTGAGTATCCCTGACTTTCTTGAAGTAGAAATTCCAGACAGTTCGTTTCAGATTCAGACTTTTAATTAGAGCCTGTTTCTCCCCCTGGCATGCTGGTGTTTTAAAGTATAATACAAATGAGTTCTCAGGGTTCTTGAGACATTTTATTAAATCACTGGGTAAAAATGTCAACATAAGATTTTTTTTCAGGTGATGAGGTGTTCAGCACTACATTATCCTTTGCAGATTGTTTTTTTTTTTGTTTTTTTTTGTGTGTGTGCCGTAAGATCCCTTATGAATGATCCGAAATGGCCTGTAATGGCTGCTAATCACCCTCATGTCAGGGCTTATAGCTTCAATATATCTTTCTCATACTTCACCAGAAGACAGTTACAGTTTCAAGAAATAGTGCCTCAAACTGCCATCAAGTACGTTTCTAGTCCTAGTTCACCGAAGTGCACATTTCTGTTTATGGTTGAGGAGGACAGTTGTCCTTAGGTAGGAAGGGATTCTCATGGAGTCCTGGCTTTTGACTCTTTTCTGGAATAATAAGAAGGGTTGACAAAGAGGGATGGAATGACCTTTACTGCACCTGTTGAGTCCCCTCCACTGCGTTTTTACTGAACCTAAACTACCCTTCTTTCTCTGTTAATGGGTTTTGTTTTCTGCTTCAGCCTAGCCATTTCTGACCTGATAAAAGCTGACTGTGATTCTTGGCTTAACCTCGCTATATCTATGCTTTTTGCTTGTTTTATGATTCAAATTAGCTAGCTACCTTCCTTTCTGAAGTGACTAAAGTATGTTGGCCTGAACTTGATTAGTGTTTCTCACCAATGCTGCTACGTCAGCAATGGCTCTGTTGTACCTGAACCTGTCATTTCTTCATCTCTTTGCCATCAAGTTTGAATCTTTTGAGTTTTATGTGTGTTACTATCTGAAATCCTAATTACTCTGCCTCTCTTCCTGTATGTCTTTGGATTCTGACCCACTTGGCTTCTTCTGAACAGGGGTCTTGGCTTTGGCTCTTGTTCTCTCAAGATGTGTCAACGAATTAATTCCCAGGAATTTCTTTTCTAACTGTTTGATGATTCTACTTTTTATGACAATTCAGATGCTTATTATATGATTCATTCAGTGTGGGTAATATTTTTGTGCATTTGCAGAATTTATATAAAAATAAAAAGGAGACAGATACTTCTGGGATTAGATGCCAAACTTATAGACTTATTTCCCAGTCAAATATTAAGCAGAAATTTCTTTTAAGTAAAACAAAAGAGTATATTGAATTGGTGTTTGTGTGCACACATGTATGTGTGTGTGTGTGTGTGTGTGTGTGTGTGTGTGTGTGTGTTGAGACAGTCATAGGCCATTTGGCTAAGTAAATATAAAGTAAAACACATCTAATAACAAAAGATAATTTCCATAAAACTTACTTGGTCTTGTTTGTCTTGGATTTATGCAACATGTTATTCAATTTCACTTTTTTGTTGTATAAAGAAACACATTCTATTTTTCTTTAAATATGTATGTTTTGGTTAGGATCTTAAATGTTTCTCCAAGGCTTGATGTTAGGTTTGGTCACTGACCTGTGGTACTTCTGGGAGGAGGTGAGACCACTAGTGAGTAAGCTGTAGTTGAAGGATGTTAGATCCCCAAGGACCAGCTGGGAAGGAGATGTTGGGATGCCTGGACCCCCTTTTCCACCACTCTTTTTTCTGGACCACTATAAGTTTAGCAGTTTTGCTCATCATATGTTCCTCCATGGATAATCCACACTTGGCCACAATTGATGGAGCAAACCAGTCCTGTCTGAGCATGCTGAAAATTTGAGCTGGAGTGAGTCCTTTCTCTTATCAGTTCATTCCCTGTAGTAACTGTGACAGCACGATGGAAGGAGCACTGACTGGCAAAGCTTCCAGCGCTGATGTTTCCACATGCACTTAATATCTGTTTGCTTCAGCTGCAGTGAAAAAGCCAGGGACATGATTTAAAACACCAAAGTTAATGATAGAGTCTCCCCACATCCTAAAGGTTACTTGTTAGGGGTAAGATTTTGATCGTACAAGAAGTTACATATTGAATGTTATTCTGACTAAAAATAAGATGCAATCCTCAGTTCTCATTAGAGAAGCTTCTTTGAGCTGTGGATGGTGGATAATGTAGAAACTCACATTAGGTCAAAGTATAGAGAATAAACATCTATGATCTATTTAGCCATAAAAAGGACCTCTATATCACTCCTATCCTGTCCCAGGCTTAGGGAACGTCAGTAGAAGATGTAGAGAGACTGTTCATGCCAATGATTCTGGGAGGGAAGGTGAAATTGTATTTTCCAGATACGCTGCACTTGTGAACTCATAACAAGCTAATACCTGCACAAGACCTGTGTAAGATGAAGCCAGTAAACATCCCAGAATGGGGAAGGGATGGTGCTCATGAGCCTATGCCTCTAGCTGAGGTGCTATTGATAGTTGATGACTGCTAGAAGAGGTAGAATAGGGTTTCTTTAACTATTTGGCCCTTGCTAGATAAACTGGGCCCTGATGGGCTGTCCCACAACCATGCCAATATAGGTAACACAAATTGGACTCAGTGGGTTATAGTATACATGAAACGGGAACATAAAGTTGTGAGGGGTTTGGGGTGTATCTGGGAAGAGTTATAGGGAAGAGGAGAGGGAGTGAATATGACCAAACTCTACTGTATGTGTGTATGAAATTTCCAACAAATTAAAAATACTATACTTGTGAAATAAAGCTTCAAGAGTCACCCATTGATTTGCTCTTTTATGTATTTGTCATTTTATACACAAAAATATGAGTTTTCTATAAACTTGTGTTTGTTCGGATTCCTCCGTAGTTTTCATCTTAGAGGAACAGGAGTTAAACGGCCAGAGCTGTTGCATTATTTTAGGTTTCCAGTGACTTTATCATTTCTTTTCAAGACATCATTGGGATTTTTAATACAAACAGAGGCTCTGGAAAAGTGTGTCTTCATTTTAAACCTAAACAATGTTGGCATGTAGCTGTGCTCTGGACAAATGAGAGCACTTGATACATTGAGAAAGAAAGGTATCATTTCAATTCTTCCAGCAGATAAAAATAGAGCAGATAGAGTATAAGCCAGAAACTTCTAACAAAAGTGCATGGTGAATCCAGGAATGATTAAGCCCAGCGCGTCCTGGCTCTCAGCATTCGTTTATCTTGAATGGGAGTTCGACACACATTTCACTTTGAAAATTATGATTTATGTCACTAGTTCATTTCTTCCCTTCTCCTACCATCACCAAAGGCTACCTTCTGTTTGAGGGCAGACCCAGTACCAAACACCTGCATGGCAGATACGGTCGCTGCTTTCCTTGGCTTGATCCATCTGCAGGATGAGTCTGTGTGCCAATGGTGGTCATTCAAGTGGGACTAGAGTCCTAGAGATTTGTGAGAATCCAATAAACTTTAAGTAACACCTTTTCTCTTCTACCAGTCCTTCTCCAACCACATTCACATTCCCTCTTCTCTTTTGGACAGTAGTGACCTTGCATGCCAATGAAGCATGGTTGAGTCAGCCCCAGCCAGGCTCTCTAGGATAATTACTTGGCAAAGTGGTTGGCAAATGCCATGCCTAGATTTTTGTAGGTGACTTGTGACTTAGGTAATTGTGAATAATTTCCAAGATTTTGGTTAGCAGACAGTTAGTGATATTTTGATTCTGACGCAACCCACAAGCTACTATATAAAACTACAAATGCCAAAGAATACCATTTTGAGTTTTAAATGCTTCTGCTGTAAGAAAATTATTTTCTTTTTGTTCTTTAAGATGAGTTGTTGTGTGCTGTAACACCATTAGGTAATTTTTTTTGTTTTATTTTTAAACTTCAATTACATAAGTTTCAATATTTTTCTCTCCTTCTAACCAATTATTAAGAATATTCATGGTTTTACTTTTATTAAAACATTGTGTGTATGTGTGTATGCACATGTGCACACATGTGCTGGTGCATGTGTATGGCATGTGTAGTGCTGTGGATAGAACATAGTCTCATGCATGCTAGGTGAGAACTTTATGACTGAGATGCATTTGTAGCATCCAAAATTAACTTAATCTAAAGGCAACTACAAAATCATTGAAATATAGCCAAATCATTTTCATTTAACTGTACATCAATTTCACTTTACTTATACAAATTACATATAAAAACAAATTTTAAGTAAAAGAAACAATTACTGAATATCTATGTGTAAAATGATCGAAATTGTGATAATTGTTGAAGCTACCGGATTAAGGCTCACATATAGTCCTAATTTTTATTTATTTATTTATTTATTTATTTGTTTGTTTGTTTGTTTGTTTATTTATTCATTCATTCATTTATTTATTTATTTATTTATTTTTAGTTTTTCGAAACAGGGCTTCTCCGTGTAGCTTTGTGCCTTTCCTGGAACTTACTTTGTAGACTAGGCTGGCCTTGAATTCACAGAGATCCGCTTGCCTCTGCCTCCTGAGTGCTGGGATTAAAGGCATGTGCCACCAATGCCCGCCCTAGTCCTAATTCTTAAAGCTCATGAAGAATAAAGTAATTCCAACAAAGGGTAGGCACTTTAGTGAGCAAATATGTAAAAGGAAAGTGCAGAAATCTAGGAGACTGGAGATGGACCTGTGGGAAGGGAAGGTCCAATTACTAAACTTATAGGATTTTAACTACTCTGCTTGTTTGCATCTGGCATTTTAATGGTGATGAAATCTTCTACAAGATTTTTCCTTAAATTGCTTGTCTGGGCTATCATAAGGTTTATCCAGAGTTCTGAGTATTTTGATACCATGGAAAATTTAATTTTTAATACTTTAAGAGATTATTTCAGCTTTGCTTAATCTCAATCCTAATGTAAATCCTTGATTTACACATGTGTATTTAATTCTGATAAAGTAAATGGAAAAGGGTTGGATTATCAAGAAGTTTTTCAAGGAATTAAAGGAATTAGAACTTATAAATTAACTGTATTTAGACAACTAAAATAGTTTCATAGAATTAGGGAGGAGAAAGGGATACAGAGAAAGACATGGAGGGAGGGATGAAGGGAGGAAGAGAGGGAGGGAGGGAGGGAGAGAGAGAGAGAGAGAGAGAGAGAGAGAGAGAGAGAGAGAGAGAGATCATTGGAAGATACAAAGCTTGAGAGTAGATAAAGATCTTCCATTCAAGGAAGGTTTCTCAGCTCTTGGGGCTGAAACTCACTGAAGAATTTCATTATCCAGGGCTGTGATGTGATCTGGTTTGTCTTTGGACAGGGAAAGCTAACAAATAATGAAATTTGTAGGATAATGATTCAAGCAAGACTTTGGTATGAAATTGCTAAAATAATGAAAAGGAAGGGGGATATGAATCATAACAATGGCAGAGGCATTGGGAATGGTGAGCAAAGTTTGGATAAAGAGGTGGAATTGTCAACCCACTAGGGAGATTTAATTTTGTGTATTTTGAGTTTGAAGTATAAGCATCTGGAAAATAAGTATAGAAACCAAATAAAAACATTAGTTCAAAATGTAAGAGCCTAAGTCTCCAAGGAGAGAAGACAGTGGGATGGGAAGGTATAAGAAGACAAATGATTGGGCCTTATTCACATTAAATTGTTCACAGAAGAGAGTTAACTGACTAAAACTGATAGTATCTGGAGACTAAGAAAGATTATGGACAAAGAATTAGATAGTGGAGATGTAGACATGGAGGGTAGGGAGAGGAATTAAAGAAAGGAGAAGCAATTATGAAAATTATTAGATTAAATCTGGGAGATGTTTTATGAATGTGATGGTATAGAATTGCTAGTGCATAAATTGTTTACTGCTGTGTGGTAATAAATCACCCCAAAATGTAGCAACTCAAAGCAATACAATTATTTCTTCATAATTCTTCTGGGTCAGAAATAAGAGCACAAGTCTTAGAGAAGTGTTCTTTAGATGATTTTAGTGTCAAGACAACTACTTTGATTGAGATTGATATGATACAAATTACATATGATACAAATTACAACTTCATAATGTTGATAGGCAGAATTAGTTGCTCATAGCTTGTTAGTATAAGACTCTTAGTTCTTTCACATGAGGAAGGAGCTAACTGCAGCATGTGGCCGACTTAATCTTCACTATGAAAATCAGAATATTAAGAAAAGGAAAGGCCTTTTAATGACTGAAAAATGCTAGTGGGCTAACCAGAGGAGAAGGGACTACTGGAGTACAAAGAGAAGATAGCAGATAGAGGCCAGTAGTTAGTCTGAATTTGATGTGAATCACATTCCAAAAAGAAGTTGGTAATACATAAAAAAAGGGGCATTGTTCCTTCAATGGTGGAGGAGATGGAAATAATTGTAGTTCATGCCAATAAATTCATAACAGCAAATCCTCAGACTAATTCATTTCAGTAACAACTTCAGCTTTCTTGTTGAGGTAGGTTGGGAAATGCAGAGAAATCTGTTTTAAGGAGCAGCAATAGGCATAGAGGAAGGCGGTTAGCAGTTTACTATAGCAGCATGTGGATGGGAGGTAGGAGTGACTGGAATTACTACCAATTTGTATTTGACCATATTCCTGGGTGTAAGTGATTTGCAATGTGTATTAATCAATACAATTCTCCTTTCAACTTTAGACATGGTTTGAAAAAAATAGCATGTTAAGAATACATTTTAAGTAGTTAAATCAGAGGTGGAGAAGTTGGCCTTTGGAAAAAATTGATGGGTCTATGCTATAATTCAGAAAGAAAGTAGTAAGTTCCCAAACTGAGATATATATCTCAATGAAGTAGGACAAATAAGACAGTGTGAGCTCTGAAAGAGTGTGGTATATATTAAAAGACTGAGTAAAATTTGGCAGTCTATGAGATTTTAGCCTTGGGTCTCAAACAAGTCATTTATCTGATTTAAAATTTTCATTGCATTTATGTTTATGTGTGTGTATATGTATGTACACCATGGCACAAATGTGGAGGTCAGAGCTTTCAGGAATAGGTTATCTACTACCTCGTGGCTTACCTGGAATCAAACTCAGATCATCAGGCCTGAAGATAGGTGTCTTTACCGAGTGAGTCATCTCACATTCCACACTTAATTGATTTTAGTGATTATTCTGTTACTACTTCTGCATTTTCTATTCTCTTCCCCCAATCAACTGACATTAGCAATACAGAAATTCACTAAAATGTCTTATATGTCTTAATCCGTGAGATGGGGAAGATTGTAATCTGGAGTTTTTGTAAAAATCAGGTTATTGGTGTGTTCTTTCTTTTCCCCAGGAGTTTACTTTCAAATATTTCAATATTTTTGTACTGGGGCTCATACTTGCGACACCAGGGAGTGGAGGCAGAGGACAACTTGAGAGTCATTTCTCTTTTTCCACCATATGGGATTCTGGGATTGAATTTAGGTCACCATCCTAGGTAACGAGCCCCTTTACCAGCGGAGCCATCTCATTGGCTCATTTGGTTTTTGAATATGAATATGACTTATGAAAAGATGTCTGGGGAAATTAACTGTTTCCTGAAAGATCCACAAAGAGAGCAAATCAGACTCCATGGCACTTGTGGATTTGGAATTTGACTCTCTGGGGTTATTTATGTCATACATACCCATTACCACTTAAACACAGTTGAGTGTTTTAGCTTAGTCAGGGACACATGAATGTGTGGCCAGGATAGTTTTGATTTATTTTTATATAGCTTTGGAAGAAATTTGGGGGTATCACTGATTGGGGACTAAATACAAATATATAGAAACACTGAAGTTTAAATTCATTCCACATCTAAGTGTCAGTCACTTCAACTTTTATTTTCTGCAAGAAGGCTGTGCTGTTTCAGAGCAGGTCAAAATTATAAACAGCTAGCCTGTGCTTCCGAACTGCTCCAAGGATGGCAGAAACTGAATGCGTAATTTATGACTAATGCATGATTGAGTGTTAAATGTCAGTCAGAAGAGACGTTCTGAGACTGTCTGAGATTATGATTGGCTTTTAGCACCCAGAGGTCTTTTCTCAGTGGAGTCTGCGCTCTGTAATTAAGAACCTGTACTATAAATGTCTGATAGGGGCGGTTTTTGATTCATGCAATAGCAACAGACATGATGACAGAGGGCCGGCTCAAGGAAAGCATGCGAGAAAGAGTTGGGAATTCCAGTGTTTGGTAAACTTTGCTTAAAGAAAAGCACTTACGTTAATGTACAACTTACCACTTAGTTTGCTGTGAAGAATCTCTTCATCTTGTGTCTTTGCAAAACAGAATTCTTGAGTGTGTTAAATTATTTTAAAATGTGCTACTTGTAAGTAGATATGTGTCTGTGCCTTGATTCTGGGTTACCCAAGGAGCTCATCTGTGAGCACATTATGTCAAGCTGACAAGATTATGATTGGAATTAATTCTTATATAATTCCTTTTGATTTTTACATGCATAATTATTATGACTGGTCCTGTTATTTAAAAATTATCATGCTACATTTCAACATTTGATAGTACATTGTACTTGTGCAGCTTCTAAATTGTAGAAGTTTAGTGGGAAAAGACCTCATAATTCCTTGTCCATCCATTGTTTTCAATCAATACTTGCAGGAGACATGAAGTCTATTCATGAAGAGGACTGTAGGTCAAGCAAGTGTGAGAATCGGGAGCTAGGGAATGAATCCTTCTGCATCTCTCCTGAAGGGTTTTCCGGAATCATTTCCTTGTTTCACACATTATATATGTCCAACGATGGCCTCCTCTGAAGACATTTTCTATAGTCTTGCAAGGCACTGAATTCAGGTATCAGTTGTTTTTCTGACTCCTACAATTTACAAATGAAGTGTCTGTAACCCAGGACTGTTCAAGACCATGTCTCTTGTTGATGAAAGACACAAAAGTTAAAAACAAAGCCTGATACAGAGACATAAAGCCAGACTATAGCAGAGAGAAAACTTTGAACGCACAGTTCTGAATGGGATGTGTCCTCAAATCCCTCCTCTCAGAGCTCAGGGAACCCTACAGAAGAGGAGGCAGAAAGAGTGTATGAGGCATAGGGGATGGAGGACATTCGAACAAGGGCCTCTGCATCAACTGAGCAAGGCTGAACTCCCAGAGACTGAGGCAACATGCATAGGGCCTGTGTGGGCCTGCACCAGCTCCTCTGTATATATGCTCCAGCTTAAGTTAAGTGTTTTTACGGGACTCCTATGTGTGTGAAGGAGTGGGTCTCTGATTCTTGTGCCTTTTCTTGGGCTCTTTTTCTTTTCTTTGTTTGCCTTCTCTACCTTCCACATGATGGTTACTGTTTTATCTTATTATATTTTATTTTGTCATGTTTTGTTATCGTCTCTTAGAATCCTATTCTTTTCTAACGAGAGCTAGAAAGGGAATAGATCTAGATGGGATGTGATGGGGGGCAAATTGGGAGGAGTAGAGGGAGGAAAAACTGATATCAGGATATATTGTATGGGAAAAGAATCTATGTTCAATAAAAGGGGGAAATTAAAAAAAAAAAGAACAAAACCAAAGCTTGAAGGTCATCCCTGCTTCCTCTAAGAGTGGATCTCTCAAAAAAAATTCTTATAACTAGCATCCTTTGATAACCATGTGCTAGTGATCTAAATACTGATCTGACATCATTTGATAAATAAATAGCAACTTTCTGAACTAGCTTTTAAATAAGTGTCCCTAGCAATCCAAAGTCAGTATCATCACAGGTTCCCTTTGAGACATATCCACCATACTCCTTTCAAAGAACTCTTACCACAATGAGCTGAAGTAGGCAGCTTTGCATGAACACTCAGGTGGCTTCTTTGTTATGAAGACCTTTATTTTTATGAAGTTATCCAAGAAAAATGTAATCCATGCTGTTAGCTATGCTTTACTATAAACAATATGTGACCGAGTTAACTCATGTTTTAGAGTTTCTAGCCTATGCTCCATTTAGGTGTGTTGTTTTTGGGTCTGTGGCAGGGGAAGCAAACAGTGGTGAGACCTGGCAAGCAGGAAAGCAGTCAGGAAGTACAAGAGATCCCTGGATTCTACAATCTTTCTGGGTGTGTGTGTGTGTGTGTGTGTGTGTGTGTGTGTGTGTGTGTGTGTGTATAATATATATATAAACTTACTTGGAGCATGAATCTTAAAAGGTCTTATTAATAAAAACAAACCTGAAGCCAGGTATTGGGGTAAATGCTGGAAGATCAGAGAAGCAGAACAAGCCACAGCTTCCTCACCTCACCAATTCCTTAGCTGATCCTGTTTCCTAAGACTAGAAGCCTCTGAGTTCTCATCCAAATGGATCTCAGCTGAACTGCTGCTCAAAAGCCTAAAAGCTTAACAGGCTCTAGTTCCTGATCCTCATGCCTTATATACCTTTCTGCTTCCTGCCATCACTTCCTGGGATTATAGGTGTGTGTCACTACACCTGGCTGTTTCCAGTGTGACATTGAACTCAAAGAGATCCAGACAGATCTCTGCCTCCAGAATGTTAGGATTAAAGGTGTGTGTGCCACCATTTTCTGGCCTCTATATCTAGTGACTGTTCTGTTCTCTGACCCCAGATAAGTTTATTAGGGTGCACAATAAGACCTTCTAACAATTCGTGCTACATCTGGCACCCAACATTCGTGGTACAAATTTAAGAAAAAGCTACTTGCCTGTGTCCTTCTGGGCCCCAACTTAGACCTGAGCCACACATTGCTGGTTGTGGAGGCACACTGATTGGATTTACTGAAGTAGGTAGAGGCAGGAGGATCCCAAGATTGAGGCCAGCATAGGTGGCTTGCTAAGGAAAAGCTCCAGCCAGGACCGAGCCACAAATGGTGGCGGTGGGACTATGGAGGCAGCGGCTGCTGCTCCAAGTTGCTGGCTCCTTCTCATCATGTTGGTGACTGTGGTGATGCTGCTACCAGAGACAAAAGGTTTACTGATGCTTGTTCAGAGAAGAATTGCCAAGACCATCTTGTTACAGGAAAGCATCGGCAAAGGTCAGTTTGGAAAAGTTTGGCAAGACAAACGGTGGGGAGAGATTGCTGTGAAGATTTTCTGTTCTAGGGAAGAATGTTCATGGTTCCAAGAGACAGACATTTATCAGACTGTGATTGCTCCAAACCACAGAGGAGGCACCAAAACAAACAAGCAAACAAACAAATACATCTGCAGGGAACCATGATCACGCCTAACAGCCACTTTGAAATCTTCAAAAGGATGACAGGAGCCCACAACGATGATTCCACACGGACTGTGGTAAAGCCATTAAGCTGATTAACACCATGGAAAGATCGGCTTTGGACTACAAACTGCTCAGGACAATTTCGAGATGGCTAGCTGAGATGATCCAGATTCACACACTACTTGAGTAAGGTCTTGAGACAAGCCCTACATTTTCCCATTATGCAGACACTGAACAATAAATGATACAGCTACCTCTCCTAGGACTTGACAATTAACCCAAAAATTTTCTTTTCAGGATCCCCTAAAGATGTCTTTGCCCCCAGAAAGCAGGAAGTAATTATAAGAAAACTGACACTCACATTCCCAAGAGGTGGGGTGGGTGTTTTTTTGGTTAATTGTTATTGTTTATAATGGTTGGTTACAAGTTGTTAATTGTTAATGGTTAAAAAAACAAAAAAAACAAAAACAGGCTAAACAAAGGAGATTAGATACAGGGTTCTTGTCTAAAAAAAAAAAAAGAAAAAAGAAGATATAGAAAATGGTAAATCATCAAATCTACTCTGACAAAAGGGAAGGTATAGAAATGATAAGTTAAAAGGTAGATTTTTGGAACTACTAAGATAAAAAGGGAATATGATATGATAAGATAAAAAGGAAGATTATTGAATCTACTTTTTAAAATGAATTACTTGTTTTAAATAGGATAAGTAATGAAAATTTTTTATCTGAATTTGTCAAATGTTAATGGACTGGGCATTGTTAATGTAATTCTTGACTGTATATTTGGTTTATACTTATTTGTAGTTGGAGACCTTCTCTCCAATCCCCGCCAAGCCCTGTTAGTCCAACAATCCATTTGTAAAATAAACATACAGACATTTATATTATTTAAACTGTCTGGCCATTAGCTCAGGCCTATCATTGTACCTTACATCTTTCTTGTCATGGCAGCGGCTCATGGTGTCTCCCCCTCCACCTTCTTGTTTTTTGAATTTTCTTTTCTGTTTGTCTTGTCTATACTTCCTGTCTGGCTACTGGCCAATCAAAATTGTATTTACACAAGGTGATATCCACAACACTTATTGGATATAGTTTTTTTGTATTATAAGATTTTTTAATTTTAGAAAAAAAGGGGAAATGTGGTGATATTGTGTTCCCCAATATATTGTGCACCCTAATAAACTTATCTGGGGTCAGAGAACAGAACAGCCACTAGTAATAGAGGCCAGAAAATGGTGGCACACACACCTTTAATCCTAACATTCTGGAGACAGAGATCTGTCTGGATCTCTTTGAGTTCAATGCCATACTGGAAATAGCCAGGTGTGGTGACACACACCTTTAATCTCAGAAGTGATGGCAGGAAGCAGAAAGGTATATAAGGCATGAGGACCAGGAACTAGAGCCTGTTAAGCTTTTAGGCTTTTGAGCAGCAGTTTAGCTGAGATCCATTTGGATGAGAACTCAGAGGCTTCTAGTCTTAGGAAACAGGATCAGCTAAGGAATTGGTGAGGTGAGGAAGCCGTGGCTTGTTCTGCTTCTCTGATCTTCCAGAATTTACCCCAATACCTGGCTTCAGGTTTGTTTTTATTAATAAGACATTTTAAGATTCATGATATACTTACCAGCAGAGATTTTTTATTTATCAAATACCGTCCTTATAAAATATTGTAAAAAAAAATCTAAAACTAATATTTTACAGAGCATACAAACTACCCTTTTAACATGGACTATAATAATATTTCATAGTTATTTCAGTGAAGTTTCCAAATAACTTGATACTTTCCTAAATCTTACTGTCTTTAATTAATTACACAAACAACTGCTACATTCCCATGCACATATTAGTGTAGGATTATATCTTACTATGTTGGGTCCTTTCTCTAAAATGAATTTTTGCAGAACTTTAAATATTTTTCACCAATTAAATATTTCTTTTTAGGTTTATTATTATCTTAATTTTCTTTCTCTGGGCTACTAATTATTTTTCCTTTCACAGTTAATGTTGCTCTTCAGAGATGCATTGTTCTTGGAACCGTCCTGGGCTTCTGCAAAGCACAGGTGGATCTGCTATGGACCTCATGCTGTTGCCGCTTCTGTCGTGTGCTTAATAAAACAGAAACACATGATGGAGCAATTAGAGAGAACCTCAAGCAATAGATGAACTGTTAAAATGGTCAGAGTTTGACAAAAACCAGTAAGCATTGGAAGTTATCTAAAAGTGACTAAACTACTTTAATATGAAATTAATTATAGCAATACCCTAATTATAATGATGAACTGGACTTTTCTTAACACAGTTTGCTCTGGGCTTGAATGCAATATACAATGAGTTGTTCTTTGACCCCCCCCATCCATAATGACTTGAATATAAGCATATAAGAGGAATCTACTGGAAAATATATTATGTTCACAAAAGATGCCTAAACTGTACTTTCTTATCATTTCAGTGAATACTTGTTGTTTATTGAATACAAAGTAAGTGATGATTATACACTACAACTCCCAGTACTTCAGCCTCATCCTGAAGAGTAAATTCAAAAGTAGACACATGAAATTGTTGTGTGCAATATTAACACTCTTCTGTTAGACAGAAGCAACTGAGATTTCACCAGGCCACCCCTGCCTTTATCTCTCCTCTTCCCCACGCATCTTCCCTTCTCTGCCTCTCTATCTTCTTATTTCTTCTCTTTTAATCCTCTTACTGTTCACTCCTGCTTTCTTTATCTTCCATTGCTGAAGTCTCTATCCATTGCCCTGTCCTGCCTCTTCCCATAAACACGATTGCCTCTTTCTAAGGTCACATCACCTTGAAACTCCCCACATCCACACTGATGTGAGTAGATGTGGAATTCCCCAAACTTCATTGTGGTGTTTCTTAAAGGGAAGACAGTTCTTTGGATGATTGCTAAAATGCTGATGGTTAAAATTCTATGTATTTTTATAGTGCCGTCGTGTGTGTGTGTGTGTGTGTGTGTGTGTGTGTGTGTGTGTGTGTGTGTGTGTGTGTTGAGGGAGCATGGAAGTATGAATGGGCATCACAGGACAACTTACAGGAGTTGATTCTTTCCTTTCATCACGTGGGTCCCAGGGATGGAATTCAGGTTATCAGGTGTTGTGGCAAGTACATTTACCCACTGAGACATCTCATTGACATTAGATTCAGTTTTGATTTTTTTGGATAAAGTTATTTTAAAGAAGATTGTAGTATGTCTCTTGTCTTTTCTAAAGTCTTCACTTTTATGGTAGAAAGAAGGATATACTTGATGGGGTTGCTCATAGATAAGGGAGTATAAATAACTTAAGAGCATGTAAAATGTTGTGCCATCTCTTTTTTGATGTTGTTTGTGGCCCTACTGTGCTTAATTGGGGTTGCAGGCATGAGCATGGGTGGAGAGAGGGAAGGAAATAAGAAAAGATAATTGGAGAAAATGATCAAAGCACATTATAATATGTATATATATGATGAAATTTTGAAGATCTTCCATGTTCATTCAAAATTTAAAACAATGTTAAGATAAAGAGCTCTTTAAAATATTGTATACATAGACTTTTGTTTGCATACTTAGTAATTTATATAAACATATGCATATGTAAAGTTAGTGAGACTCATATTTGTATGTGTATGCATGCATTCTCTACTGTCTTGTACAAATACACTCAGGTGCATTTATGTATATTCTCTAGTCATTGAAAAGTATGAAAGGAATGCTGGGCATTAGTAGAAGCTGTCAGCATATTTTTATTAAAATTTAATATGGGTACTTGTCAGTTTCTTGTAAAATTTTATTTAAATAACATGGAATTCAAAATAAGATAGGATAAAATATAATTCATGAATTTTCAAAATATCGTTGAGCAATAGAAAGAATAAAGGAAATTTTTATTTTGTATAGGCTCAAATATCTTGAATAGAATATGACTTTAGATTAGATTTAAGTGTAGATAAAATTCAAAAATATTTTGAGATTATAGAATAAGACAGGTAATAATCACAAATTCTCTCAGTATTTATTTATTTATGTATGTGTAGTGTATGCTTATATATGTGTTCAGTTATGTACATGTACATGTGAGAGTAATAGATTAATGTTAGCTGTATGCCACAATTGCTTTCCCATAAGTTTTGGACGGGACTTTTACTGAACCTGTAGTTTGCTGATTTGCCTAGTCTGATGTGCCAATAAGTTCCAGGGGTCCTTCCTGCTTCTACCTCCCCAGGCTGGGATTATAGTAATTCCCCATGCCTGGCTTTTTATGTTGGTGCTAAGAATCTGAGCCCAGGTCTTTGTAATTTCTTGACAAAAGTAGCTTATTGACTGAAATATCCCTCTAGCCCTCTCTTCCTGGACTCACATAGTGAAGATCACTGAATAATAGTAATGTGCTATCTACCCTCTTCTTATGATATCTCTCATTTTAGTTTTGATGTACATATGCTGTCCTTTATGCTTGTAGGATTCTAAAAGCCATTCAGCACGGGTTTCCTTGATCATGATGGGTTCCCAACATGGCCTCCAATGAACTACATAAATAAGGCTAGTGAACAAAGAACTCAGTGTGTAAATTTGGTCTTGAATCTAAGGTCTTATCTTTCTGGAGGCAGTGCTACCTGTCCCTTATTCTCAAAACATCTTGTCTTAAGAAAATTGTCTCACCAGAGAGAATCCTGAAGTTAAGTTGTTCTTGGGTCCAAAATATTGAGAGTCTTAAAAGAAAAAGGCATTTCACAGGAAGAGTCCCCATATTATCTTATTATTGTTCACTTATAGAAGCCAGTCTAATTTATTAGATTCATTTAGGCAGATGCAGCTGGAGTGATTTTACTTGACCAGTACGGGCAAGATTAAGTGTGAGACTAAGAAAACACTGGGTTGGTTCCAGGGTCTGGGAGGACAGCAGACAGGATTTTTTTGGAAGTGGACTGAGCACAGAGAAGATGTTGGATGAATCCTTGTTCCTGAATCAACCTATGAAGGACAAGGAACTGTTCTAGAGATTCTAGTCTGAAGTTTCAAGTCAGAAAACAAAGACAGATGGCCGACTTAACTCTGTGAAGGACGAGTCTTACATTTGGGGTTATGAGCATGTGTCCCTTTGCTCTAGTCTCTCTAGTTCTGCTCTTACTTAAGATGTTAAAGGAGGTTTCCTGGAGGCTATCATGCTATTTCCATACTCTTAACCATGAGACAGATAATTTATATCATGTTCCTTGATACAGGTGATAGTAACTAGAGTTATTATTGGAGTCAGTGAGTTTTAAAATATGAAACCTTATTAACTATCAAACTGCATAAAATACACATAGAATATGTGGTATGAAGTGTTCGGTTAACCATTTAAGTGTGTAATTTAGTGATACTAGGTCATTTACTTCACTAAATGATGTCATCTGTCATCACTGTCTATTGGTGAAATTATTAAGGCCACTCCACGTAGTTAAAAGGCAGGTTTATTTGTGAGGTAACTTACAAGTGAAGGGATAGGTAACAGGGTCTGGGAAAGGTGTGGCACACTCCGGCAGTGTTCTCTGGAGAACTCTGCTGGGTCTACCTCCAGCATCCAGGGTCCAGGAACCAAGAGAACCGGCCCATCCAGATCTTGGGTCTTCAGGGTCCTCTCTTGCTCCTGCCTTGTAGGTGTGACAGTTACCGAAGCCTCAATGGGGGTTGGGACTTCCAGATCAAAGCTGGAATGGCTACCCACTACAACCATCCACCTCCAGAACATTCCCATCTCCCTGCATTGAACCTCTGTCCTCATGAAACAGCTTCACACTCCTTCCCCAAGTACTGACAACCACCACGGTACATCCTCTTTAGACATCTCACAAAAGTAGGATTGTGTAGTATGTGTCCTCTGTGTGTGGTCTACTTTGATAACAGAAGTGCTTCAAGGCTTATCTGTAAGGTAGCATAGGTTAGAATCCCACTTATATTTCAGGCGGAATAATAACCATTGTAGGGATCTACCACATCTAGATTGTCCATTAATCTCTGAAGAACATTTGTTTCTTCCTCTTGGGTAATGCAGCTATTGCTGCTATGAACACTGCCATACTAAGCCCTCTATTTTTAAAAGAATAAAAACCCTCATTAGTAAAGCATATTGGTTTGTATAGGATTGCCAGGAATAAGTATAGGTAATCCTGGTAGATCTTAGGTAATGTCAATAAACCACAGATTTAGTTTGAGAAGTTTTTCATAGAAGACAAACCAAGTATGTAGCTAGCCCAAATGATGGCCATGCATAACTCTTATAGGCTATGGCGACATCTAGATTCAATCATTTTCAGATTATTGAACTACTAAATTTCAGAAACAGACATTTCTTTTTTTTTCCTCTAGCAATTAGTTTTAAGGATTTCTTCCTGACCCTTCTCACAAACTTCTTGCATTTTTTCAAAGGCTACCAAAAAACTAGGGCTATGGAAATATCACATTCATCTGTATAGTGCACTATTTAAGGTCAGACATTCACCCATGAGTGTTTATCACTAAAACTATTCACTTTTGTCATGTATGGACACATCTCTAAAGATGGAGATAATTTTAATCTAGTTGTGATGTGTTTCCAGTCATGGGAAACAGATGGAACAGGGAGTGGTGAAGAGAGGGAGAGCACCATAAAAATAGGGTGTGGGAATCTGAAGAGGGTTTTATATCCTATAATGAAGAAACAGACAAACAAACAAACAAGCTTGTAAAATTGTCCCATTCCTTTGTGGAATAATTTGGTGTCATTTATATAATTTCTGCAACCATTCTGAGACTTGGCAAGACTGACAGATAAAACCAAGGGGAAGGACTAAGATTCCCCCCAGGGAAATAGTGGAGTTTGTGGGACAGAACATAAATCCCGCTGTGCTGCTGTTTGATAAATTCTCCTTATACTCATAATTGGAGCTTCATTTGATCTAACATGGGAAACTGAATTAGTGGAGAGAGAATTACGATTCTCATGTTTGAATTGGACTCTCCAGATGCACCTCTCCAGGCCTTTTTTTAGTCAGAGCCAGATCTAGGAGAATTCTAGGCTAAATAAAAAGAAACACTGAGAATGTGTTCAAATTGTCAAATGTTTTTAGCAGATCCATATGTGTCCTACTGAGCCGGACTGTGCTTCAGTTCTGGGATTAAAGTCCTAGATATTCTTTTTTCTAACCCATTTATATTTCACCATCTTATAATTGGTTTGATGCTTTTAGTATTTAAGAAAATGGTTCTCAGCTAGCAGAAGTTGCTATACATACATAGACCAATGTTTCAGAATGAGTAATACAATAACTGGAAATAAATAATATTATATTAGATTACTAATAGCTTTCTTTAATCCTAAAGAATTTGATTATTTTTTATTTAACATATGATTAAAGGACTAGGTCCTTGACTTCCTTAGTCTTGAGTATCTCTACTTTTATTTAGAAGATTGCACTAAATCATCCCTAATTCTCTCTTACTCTGAACTCTAAAAATATGCAGTATAGTTATTTACTGAAATTTTCTTGCACTCATTAAAATTGGATTTAATCTAACATTGATGATTGAATTAGTGTAGAGAGAATGCATAGTTTTCATTTTGAACTGAACTCTAGATGTAGACTTATTATAGAAGGTGGCTTAAGCATCTATGAAATGTGTATGTTCTTAATATCTGTTTCAGAGTTCTTTTTCTTCCATCTTTACTATGGGTCATCAGTTGAAAGCATTTCAGTGGGAGGACCTTTTGATGTAAATTTTCATATGATATTTTTAACCTATACATATCCTATCTCCTCATGTAATATCTTTTTGGAGGAAGGAGGGTCATATTAGAATTCTTTGTACTTTGTCTTTACTATGAATTTTAGTTTGTAAAACTTCCACTCTGGCTCTTGAGCATTTTAAGTTAAGTTGTTTTTTTTTTTGGCTTCATCCAAACACTCTGGGATTTTTCAGAGATCAAAATTTTTGATATACTTTAAAGTGTTTTGAAGAACAGTTTTGCACCCAACATTCCTACTGTTTTCTAATCAGTGAGGGCAAGTTACTCTAGGTGATGAGTATATTAGTGTATAATTAGAATTGTGAAATCTAGAACAATTCTAGAAATAAAAAGAAAGCCCTGTCCACAAGTGACTTTGGATTGTAGTTGATGTAACAACCTCATGTCCCTGCTTTAACTAGAGCAAAGTAGCTTCATTTCCTTAGGAATCTGATAAACACTAATTTGGTTTTCAGATTGAACTATAATATAGGACTATCGTGTATGACATCTATACTCAGACAGGATAATAAAGAGAGGATGAAGGGCTGAGAGGTCAAATGACATGATACCATATATGAAAATGGGTAAGAAAGAGGGTGGGCAGCTGACATAGCCACGTTCCTTTTGCAGACACAGTCTGCCTTTTCCAGAACTTACTTTTCCAGGCAATGAAGACATATCAAGACTCTCGTGGAGACAAGAGAGCTTCCAGATCTAGTTTTAGTGTCTTCTGCCCATGAATATTTAGTGCAGCAGCAGACACTGAACACTTTTCCACGCTCAAAGCAGTCGTTTGCTGTATCTGTCACCACAGGGAAAAGTTTGTATGCGCTTCTGTTATTCATGAGTAGTACTGTTTCATGGTATAAAGGACTGTGAGCCTTAATTAGTGCTATCTTTAATTTCTTTTGAAAAAAGGAGTGGTCTTGGTTTTTATGAAAAGAAATGTAATTTTTAAAGTGGCTGTTCTATTTCACGAGCTTGATTTAAATGTAATATCAAGCAGCAATTTCTTCCTGAAATGCTTCACTTGCTTTGACTCTGGCGTCTGCCCTCACATGGACATCACTAGCTAGATGCGGTTATTTCTTTCATTCTGGCTTCCAGTTTGCATCTGTATCTGATTCTAGAAATCAGAGTTGATTTAATATCACAAAAGCCCTCAGGAGAGCTGATAATTATTATCACCGCTGGCAATACAAATTTTATTGGTATTCAGATCTATTGTAGTCAACTCACGAACTTAAGCCATACTACAAGATGACTATATACAACTGACTCGTGTTGATTCATATAGACTAATATAATTATAAATATGTATTAGTAAAATTATAAATGTGCATTAACAAATTATTCAGTTTTCATTATTTCTTCAAAATCAGTGACCTGTATCTTTCTAATTTCCAGTTGTTCACAACCATGTTGTCATTAAAGAATTGGCTTATTTTTACCATGGTAATAAGACAATCACCATTTGAGAAGACTATTTATTCAGCATGGGAATTTCTCCAGCCTTTACAGAGATATTGATTGTAATAATTACAAATAACACTACAGGAGGGGCTTGGGAAAGAGCTCAGTAGTAGTAAAGTGCTCGATGTAAAAGTATGAAGACGGCCCCAACCCCCAAGAGTGTGATTCACAAAACTCATGTAGTGCCGTGGTGGCACATGTTGATAATCCCAGCACTTTGGAGACAGAGACAGGTGGATCCCAGCTAGCTTCACTGGTGAACTCCAGGTCCCAGTTAAAAAGTGTCTCTCAGGGTTGGGGATTTAGCTCAGCGGTAGAACACTTGCCTAGCAAGTGCAAGGCCCTGGGTTCCATCCTCAGCTAAAAAAAAAAAAAAGAAAGAAAGAAAGAAAGGAAGGAAGGAAGGAAGGAAGGAAGGAAGGAAGGAAGGAAGAAAGAAAGAAAGAAAGAAAGAAAGAAAGAAAGAAAGAAAGAAAGAAAGTGTCTCTCAACACCCAAAGTGGCAGTTGGAGAGAGTGCTCAATGGCTTAGAGCACTGGCCACTTTTGCAGAGGATAGAGTTTAGATCTCTCCACCTACAAGGTTAATCACAACCTTCCTTAACTGCTGTTTCCTGGAACCCAACACCCTCTTTTGACCTATAATACCAGTCACAAACATGGTGTGTGTGTGTGTGTGTGTGTGTGTGTGTGTGTGTGTGTGTGTGTGTGTGTATGTGTATGATCAAAACACTTAAGCGTATAAAATAAATAAATTTCCAAAAATTTAAAAATCTAAAAAGAAAAAAATAATCCAAAAAACAATGAAATGGATTGCTCCTGGAGAATTACACCTGAGGTGGACCTCTGTTCTCCACACACCTCCCCTCAAACTTGGACATGAAACTGCACACACAGTTATAATAATACTAAATGATTCTTGTTGGTTTTATATCATTTTTTAATTTTTTTTTGAGAAAAAATCTGAACTTTCATTGAAAAGAATACTGAATCACAATTCTCCCTAATTTTCTCTGTCCCGGGTTTTCCTCTGTGGGAATATTAGGTGATTGTCAGATTTGATGTCTTTGGTGGCTTTGGGTCTGCTTGCATGCTCCCTTTCTTCCGTCCTCACTGGGATTTCTAGGAAGACCACTTCACCCAACATGTACACTCTCTTGCTGGACATTGTTGCTAGTATTCCATTGAACTTCCATTTCAGTAAGGGCATTAATGACGTGCTCTCATTTCAATTTTAATGACCATTTCAAATTTTGGGCTAGTTTGGTTCATGATTTGTGGTTGTGCCCTTTTGGAACAACACTCATTGTTTTTTGCTTATTTTTTCATTTTGTGCTCAGTTTATAGTTTGTTTTTTATCTGTTCTCTAGTTATTTGCACTTGATTTCTTCTGATCACCTTTTTTTTTTCTAGTTTATTAAGGTGTAAGTTTGGGTTATTGATATGAGGTCTTTGCTGTTCAATTTTTTCTTAATTTTATTATTAAGGAATTTTCTATTCATTTTACATACCAACCACAGATCCCTTTCTCCTCCCCCTTCCGCCCATGCAGCCTCCCCCCCCCCAGCAAGCCCACCCTCCATTCCCACCTCCTCCAACACAAGGCCTCCCACGGGAGTCAGCAGAGCCTGGTACAGTCTGCTGAGGCAGGTCCAAGCCCCTCCCTCTGCACCACAGCTGTATAAGGTGTCCCACCATAAGCACTGGGCTATTTTGTCTTTCCCTTTCTGGATTTATATTTAGAATACATTCTGTATGTTACATTTTTAATTTAGAGGTATTTTCAGATTTCTTTTTTTTTTTTTTTTTTATG